>NW_015971412.1:119835-190814 GCF_000769745.1 Penicillium expansum
CCCCCCCCCCCCCATCCCCATGTAAAAATGGATTTGTATGACCCTCTCTTAAGGCACTCCCATCCCTCTGTGGATCAGTAAGAACTTCATGGGCCTACATTGTACCATCAAACTTGGAAGTCATCCTCTCATTTTGTGTCAATTTAGTAAGAGAAAATAATCGAGACAAACCAGTCCTTGAGGTATTCTTGATTGAAGAAACTTATTGTCCCTATTCTTTCTCCAAATCTCCAGATTAGTGGGTAACATAATGTGTGTGGTACAGTGACGAAAATATGAAGTATAAGTCAAATTGATGCCTTGTAGCCTGAGAATCCCGGATCATCTGATTTCCGACCTCCGTGAAATGCGGGATGATCGACGTCACAGTGAAGCTGCAGTGATTATCGCGTCAGTCTGAGGTCTGAGGCCACTTCAAAAATAAATGTCGTCTCTATAATTGGATGCTGATTGGATAAGCTTTGATATAGCCCGACTTTCTGAATATCCGAACTTATTTTGGATTCCAAGTCCGAGGAGATATAAATACAAGAAACCTGAATGTGGGGAAATATTGCGATATTTTTGCTTACATCCCACTGCCAATCATCAGTTGCAAATAAGCTTGAAAGCTTGGAAGCCTCTGGTTGATTTGGCTTCAATTGCGGGGTGGCATGATCAACTCGGGAATCGACGTCATTGCTACATTCTGTATCTCACAGAGTCTCGAACTTTCCCAGTTCGTCTCCGCTTTCAACCCTGAACCATCCTTTCACACAAGCCATGGCTGAAGCAGGAATACCACATCCACGACGAATGTCGGCGGATAATCAGATAGTCTCGAAAGCTGATATCTCCTTGAAGGAACGCTTTTTCCGCTACTTCCAGCATGAGATCACCGGTATGTCCCCGTGGATATTCAAATGCCACTTCATTATCAAGCAAATACAATCAAAAAGACCCTTACTAATATCATTGCCATTCCAGATCTGCAACAGGAGATGGATCGTCTTGCGGATACATCTCTTGTAGGTGGTGAACGTGCCGATGCAACAGACCACTGCCTTGCCGGGATCGTGCGGTTATCCAACGAAGTCAAGGATGCAGCGAGCTATATCCCCACCTATGATCAGAGGGTATACGCAGAGGTAAACACTACTCACACTCTATCTTAATAGAGTAGAACTGATATCTCTATAGGCAATCAAAGCTTTGCAGGATCGATTGGGCGAGACCCGTGCAGCATTCGAGCCCCGATCAAAGTTCAGCTTCAAGACCAAGAAAAATAACTCTGCTGTCTCTTTGTCTGACGCTGCCGTAATGGCAATTCAAGGACATCTTAGCATCCCTGGGTACCACTCCCCCGGTGCCTCGTCCATTGATTCGTCCGCAAACCAGACCCCCAACTACCCTTCCACCCCACTGAACGAGCCGGATAAGGAACATCAAGAGCGACCGGAACTTGCACCCACTTCATTCCCTGGTGTCTCGACCGGGGATTTTTCCACGAAGTCCTCGGAGAAGCCTCCTGGTGGGTTTGCGGCCACCGGCATATCCTCTGTGTCGGTCGATGACTATCATAAACTCCACATTATGCTTCCAGCCGCCGGGTCGACATCCACCGTCCCAGTGTCCATTACCTCCCTGGATCGCTGTATCGTTGCCATGTCTATTCCCACTGCCAATGGAAAGCCATATGCTAGTCTGACTGCCAAGGGTATCAACGAAAGCTTATTGATATGCGGTCAAGTCAATGGCCCTGCACACATCACTGGTATTGAGCGTAGCGTGATTGTGGTATCATGCCGCCAATTCCGTATGCACAACTGTAGCGACGTTGATGTCTATCTCAGCTGCTCGAGCAACCCCATCATTGAGGACTGTTCCAATATTCGGTTTGGTCGGATCCCGAAGGCCTATGTCAGTTTTCTCCTCGTTATTTTCCCTTCTCGTCGGCTTTGTACTTACATTCTTTTATCTAGGCCTTGGACCATGACTGTCCCGACCACGAAGACCGTTGGAGCCAGGTCGAAGATTTCAAATGGATTAAGCCGGAGCCTAGTCCAAACTGGAGTCTACTTGACCCCAACGATGCCGTTCCTGAAGAGGTCTGGGCAGAGATTGTTCCCGGCGGGCCGGGATGGTCTCTTGAGGACATCTTGCATGCCGTAAAAGTAATCCAAAATTAGTTTTCCCCGCTTGGTCGATGTCTTGCTTCCTACTTGAATGGACATGTTCCTTCAGAACGCATTCGATTTCAACTGCCATCATGCGCCCACGCGATTGATAACGCCGTTTCTACTTCCAATAATCATACCTTTTACTCTTTTTTCCTAACGCTACCACGATCAATTACGACATTTGCGGTATTTGAATTTCGGGAAGGGCTCAGGCTTAGTTGTGCTACTTCAGTTATGTACCTGTAGTCTTAGCTATGTGCTTGTAGCTATGGACAGAAATATATGAGATTGACGGAGGAGAATATACTGATTTAGCCTAATCTACAATTTACTGGTTGAATGAAACAAGAATACATAGTTGGCCGCTTATGCATCTGTTCTTTTGACGATGCAGGAAGGGTATGGACTTATAGTATTGAAATTTTACATATGATGGCTTTTGTAATCAGAATGTTTGTTGCCCGAGAGGAAAATAATTGGCAAACTACAGAATACAATATAGAATACCTTTCCATGTTCAAGTATGATCGGTCATGTTACTTTTGAGTGATATTCTAGGTCCCTGTTTGCGATTTGGCAAAGTCCAGCTTAACTGTTCCAAGTTGTGGGCACTTTGGGATAATTCTTCGCGTGGTAGCCCAGGTCTTCATAGACTGTTTCATCTCCTAGAGTTCAGGTCAATCTCAGCCTGATTAACAGAGAATCAAGACAGCAGAAACATACCTCTGAGAGCATCAACCCGATGCTCATTTTCGTCTGATAATTTCTCCAATTCCTGACCAGGGTCTTCCTCGTAAGGCTGTTTTTCACCCATAGCAAACGCAGCCTTACCAAGGTCATTCTGCGCCTCGCCGATCATGAGGAATTGAGCATTGGGATAGTCCAGGAACTCGGGCTGCAGAGGCACCCATCGAAGATCTTTGAATTTGTCGAGTACCCTAACGAGAACAATGTTAATATGAGAGTATGATATTCTCTCTACGGGAGACTACTTACGATTGAGGGAATTCTGGGTCTTTTGGTAATTGACCCACTGGTGGACCGGCGAACTTGGGACTCTTCGATTGAACAATCCAACTCCCGCGCGGTTGCAGGCCAAAGTCCTCCTGCACATCACCTAGCTCGGCAGGGATGGTCAGGATATAGGCGAGATGGGATGCCCGCTGTGTGGAGGTGATCGCGTAGACACCTTCCGCGTAAGGTCTGGCTTTTTCGGTATGACGCTCACCTCGGGTGGAAGTCTGGTATGTTTTACCAGCGATGAAACTTTCGTGGAGAGATTGCATAGATTGTCCAGCCTTCTCCACAAATCCCATATCTCGTTCTTTGGGTGAAGTAGGAAATTTCTTTTTTGGAAGCATCATCAAGCGACATGAGGCGTCTTTGTCGACGGGGCCTTGTCCTTCGTCGAAAGTCGCTCCAAGGACGGTTGGACGGAGCACAAAGAAGCTTCGCGCGACGTCGCCCATACTCTGGGGGTCCTCTATATTGACGCGTGGGCGGAAGAAGAAGTAGATGAAGCCTTTTTCGAGGATGTTGGAGGATACCACGTTTTCTCTTTCCTCGGACTTATGAAGACCTCCCTCAATTTCTTGAGGTTTCTCTGGAGGAATTTCGACAGGTTGCTCCTTCGATGGTTCTTCTGCCTTGACGGGTGCTTCCTCTGTCTTCGGCACTGGACTGTCTGCCGATGTACTCGGTACCTGCTCCGCTTTCTCTTCGTCTGGCTTTATGTCCTTCGTTTTCTCCTTTTTAGGCTGTGGAGCTTCTTCGGTTGAGCCTTTCCGCTTTGTTCCTTTGGTAGTCTTGCCAGTCGACTCGGCGGAAGTTGAAATGGCTTGCTTAGCCTTTTGGGCAGCATGGCGTGAGGATGTCCGTGTGGCCATGATAAATAGTGGATTTTCTGAGATGGTGGTAAAAATCAAGACATCTCGATCCAGCGATATGCTTTTAGCCTCTAGGGCTACAATGAGATACACATGACGTCATGTTATACGGGCAAATCCACACACATATTATGCGTGACTTTACTGACAATGACCATCAAAGATGACATTATAAAAGATGTTTTAGTCGATATCCATCTCATCGGCCATGTGCGAGTCGTTCATAGTGTCGTTGCCAGTCAGGTCGATCGATGCTGTCTCGGAACCCGAGCTTTCATTCGCGTTGCCTTCCCGGAAAGCGCCAAATGAGTCTATATCCTGAGCATGCCATTTTGGAAGTTCGCCAAACCTTCGCCTTTTGGGGTAAGGCTCATGCGCTTCGGGTGGATTCTCGGCTGATGCATGTCTTTGTGCGAAGTGCGGATAGTCCTGCTGTGTACCGAGAGTGTTGTTAGCTGGCTTCCTCTTCTGCCCTCTCCTTCGCACCGAAGGCGAAGGAAATGTATTGCTATTAGATCCACCCGGTTGGTAGTCCATGTCATTCAGACGGTCTGTTAAGTCACGCTGCCATCGTTCGAACCGATCTGGGAGACATAGTAGATCTACCCTTGGTACGCTAGTTTGCAACTCATCGTCGGGCTCTTCAATATCATAGGGCTTGACCACTCGAATGTCATCACTTTCGTCGAACAGATCCGTGTCGTGGGTAGGTGTTGAGGGTCCTGAGCCGTCCATACTCTGCTCACTTTCCTCCGGCTGGTGGTCTGCTGCAGCATCAGAGGAAGTAAACCTGGCGAAGTATTCAAAGGGCTGGTCTGGCTTGGCAGGATTCGTGCCATCATCCATTGGGAGGTCTTCCATCCTTTGATATCAAATCTTGAACCTAAACAATATTGACATTCCAGTCCAAGGTCGAGTGTTAGATGTTCAAGTTGCGATCCATAACCAAGCCTCTAAAGAAGTCTAAAGAAGGAACGATGGAGTAAGTTGCATGTATGTGATTAAAGAAATGTATTCTATTAAAAGATCGAGCACAAGAAAGAAACTATTAAAAGCGCAGGAGAATGGAACTCGCAAGAAAGTCATAGTCGTCATAACATCATGGCCTTCCAGATGCTTCTAACGTGGGGGAGATGGGGAAGAGGATATATCTCCACTCGTCGGAGTTGAACTTAGGATGCATAGTCAAAAAAGAGAGAGACCATAATCAATTTCAATTCAGAGTATGAGAATATATCGAGCATTAACATCTCGACCCTGATCTAAAAACAATGTAAAAACAATCTGCGATAAATGTTGTACAAAATAAAGATCGAGACCAGCTCCCCCCTGACCGCTCACCGCCCGGCAGCATGATTGGCCGATGTCATTCGCTTCCACAATAGAGTCCACGTTTAGTTTACTGCTACACCAAACACCAGCACCAAGTGTTTACCTTTCGCTCTTTTCTTTTATTCAGGTGGATGCGGTGGTCGCCTCTGCCTTTTATTGCTCTCTAGTGTGCGGAGCTTGCTACTTTACAGTGCGGCTCCGGCCAAATCTTCAAGATGCAGTCCTCCCCAAACATGCTCACCAAGGTACGCCCCCCTCGGGCATCTTAATGCGCCATCAAACAATGGGACTCAATTGGAGATGCTAATCATTCTCTCCATCGTGCAGTTTGAGTCGAAATCCTCCAGAGCCAAAGGAATCGCATTCCATCCCAAACGGTCAGTCAATCCCGCGGAGGGACACCTAACACCTCAAAACACCCGATCTGACCTTAAAACAGGCCATGGATTCTCGTCTCCCTTCACTCCTCTACCATCCAACTGTGGGACTACCGCATGGGAACTCTTATCGACCGATTCGAAGAACACGATGGCCCGGTTCGCGGCGTTGACTTCCACCCAACCCAGCCCCTGTTTGTGTCGGGAGGTGACGACTACAAGATCAAGGTTTGGAACTACCAGACCCGGAGGTGCTTGTTCACATTGAATGGACACCTGGATTATGTGCGAACAGTTTTCTTCCACCCCGAGCTACCCTGGATTCTGTCTGCGTCCGATGACCAGACCATCAGAATCTGGAACTGGCAAAACCGGTCACTCAGTAAGATGCATTGGAGCTACCTATATTAACATCGACTAATAATTCGACTGTTTTTAGTCTGTACGATGACCGGTCACAACCATTATGTTATGTGCGCTCAGTTCCATCCTACCGAGGATCTAATTGCCTCAGCCTCGTTGGATCAGTCGGTTCGAATTTGGGACATCTCCGGCTTGCGGAAGAAGCACTCGGCCCCAACCTCGATTTCGTTCGAAGACCAAATGGCAAGATCCAACCCAAACCAAGCGGATATGTTTGGAAACACCGATGCCGTCGTTAAGTTTGTGCTGGAAGGTCATGATCGTGGTGTCAACTGGGTGTCATTCCACCCCACATTGCCCTTGCTCGTGTCAGCCGGTGATGACCGGTTGGTTAAGCTTTGGCGGATGAGTGATACCAAGGCTTGGGAAGTCGATACTTGCCGCGGCCACTTCCAAAATGCCAACGCCGCTCTGTTCCACCCACACCAGGACCTCATCCTTTCCGTTGGTGAAGATAAGACGATTCGCGCATGGGACCTTAACAAGCGTACATCCGTTCAGTCTTTTAAGCGCGACCTCGATCGATTCTGGGTTATCGCTGCCCACCCCGAAATGAACCTGTTTGCCGCTGGCCATGACACCGGTGTTATGGTCTTCAAGCTCGAGCGAGAGCGCCCTGCGTCTGCCATCTACCAGAACCAGCTGTTTTATATCACAAAGGACAAGCACGTCAAGTCATATGACTTCAGCAAGAACGTTGAGTCGCCACCAATGCTCTCGTTGCGCAAGCTGGGCTCCCCATGGGTTCCTCCCCGAACCCTCTCTTACAACCCCGCCGAGCGTGCTATTCTGGTTACCACGCCCGCCGATAATGGAACTTATGAACTGATTCATCTCCCAAGAGATGGCACTGGAGCTGTTGAGCCTACAGATGTTAAGCGTGGACAGGCCACTTCGGCAGTTTTCGTCGCCCGCAACCGTTTCGCCGTCTTCAACCCCTCGAGCCAGCAGGTCGATATCAAGGATCTTAGCAATTCCACAACAAAGACAATCAAGCCCCCAGCGGGCACGACTGATATCTACTTTGGTGGCACTGGATGTCTGCTCTTCATCACCCCTACACATGTTACTCTGTTCGACATCCAACAAAAGAAGCAGCTTGCAGAGCTTGCTGTCAGCGGAGTGAAGTATGTGGTGTGGTCTAACGATGGGCTGTACTGTGCCTTGCTCAGCAAACACAATGTCACCATTGTGACCAAGACCCTCGAGCAGATCAGCACCTTGCACGAAACTATTCGCATCAAGAGTGCTACCTGGGATGACGCCGGTGTCCTGCTATACTCCACCCTTAACCATGTGAAGTACTCCCTTCTCAACGGCGACAATGGTATCATCCGCACTCTTGACCAGACCGTATACCTTGTGCGTGTCAAGGGACGCAGCGTCTATGCCCTCGACCGCAATGCCCAGCCACGCGTCTTGGAGATTGACCCGACTGAGTACCGTTTCAAGCTCGCCCTCGTGAAGCGGAATTACGACGAAATGCTTCAGATCATCAAGACCTCGAGTTTGGTTGGCCAGAGCATCATTTCTTATCTGCAGAAGAAGGGTTACCCGGAGATTGCTTTGCAATTCGTGCAAGACCCTCAGACCCGCTTCGACCTTGCCCTTGAATGTGGTAATCTCGAGGTCGCCAATGAAATGGCTCGGGAACTCGACCGCCCCAACTTCTGGAGTAGACTTGGAGCTGAGGCATTGGCTCATGGTAACCACCAAATTGTTGAAATGACTTACCAAAAGCAGCGTAACTTCGACAAGCTCTCTTTCCTCTACCTCTCTACCGGCGACCAGGAGAAGCTTTCTCGTATGGCTAAGATTGCCGAACACCGTGGCGACTTCACCTCTCGTTTCCAAAACGCTATCTATCGCGGCGATGTTGAGGACCGAATCCAGATGTTTAAGGAAGTGGACTTGTGTATGTATTAATCCCGATGGAAATTGTTTCTTCTATGCTAATTTTCCCCAGACCCTCTTGCCTATCTTACTGCCAAGTCACATGGTCTGATTGAAGAGGCCGAGTCCATTTTGGAGGCTGTTGGTCTCACCGAAGATCAAATTGTCCTACCCACACTCGACCAACCTCTGAAGGTTCCTCACCCTATTGCCCCCACTTTCAAGTCCAACTGGCCTGTTAAGGCTGCCGGTCACTCCTCCTTTGAGAAGGCTCTTCTTGGAGAGGTTGGTGCCGCCGATGAGGAGGATGGTGCTGAAGGATTCGAGATTGAGGAAGAGCAACAAGAAGCTGCTATCGCCCGGGAAACCCTGGAGGACGATGAAGAGGAAGTTACCGGATGGGATATGGGTGATGATGTTAATGTCGAGGAAGAGGTCGACTTCGTCAATGTGGACAGCGCTGAAGCTGGTGCGGGTAGTGCTGAGGCCGATTTGTGGGCTCGTAACTCCCCTCTGGCTGCCGATCACGTCGCCGCTGGCTCTTTCGACACTGCGATGCAGCTCTTGAACCGCCAAGTTGGTGCCGTTCAGTTCGCTCCTCTCAAAGCTCGCTTCCTTGAAGTTTACAAGGCTTCTAAGACCTATCTCCCGGCGACTGCTGGTCTACCGCCTTTGGTCAACTATGTGCGCCGGACTGTCGATGAGACCGACTCCAGGAAGATGCTTCCCATCATTCCCCGGGACCTAGAGACGGTTGCCAGTGTTGACCTGCAAGAGGGTTATGCGGCTATGCGGTCCAACAAATTGGAGGATGGTGTGGCAACCTTCAAGCGCATTCTTCACACTGTTCTCGTTAACACCGTTTCATCCGATGCCGATGTGGAGGAGGCAAAGAAGATCATTGCTACTGCTCGGGAATACATTCTCGCCATGTCGATCGAGCTCGAGCGCCGTACTCTCTCCACCGACTCCCCTGAAGGCCTCAAGCGCAGTCTTGAGCTGTCTGCCTACTTCACAATCCCCAAGCTCGAGGTCGCTCACCGTCAACTGGCATTGATGGCCGCCATGAAATTGGCCTTTGCCAACAAGAACTACGGCTCAGCCTTGAGCTTTGCCAACCGGATGCTGGCTAATGGAGGCTCCGCTAAGCTTTTGGAACAGGTAAGACTCCTTCAATTGAATCTTCCACCTGTGATATACCAATACTAACAATGAGAAACAGGCCAAGAAGATCAAAGCTCAATGCGAGCGCAACCCTCAAGACCAGATCGATATTGACTTCGACCCCTTCGCCGAGTTCGATATCTGTGCTGCCTCCTACACTCCTATCTACAGCGGCTCTCCGAGTGTCTCAGACCCCTTCACTGGTGCTAAATACCACCCCCAGTACAAGGGAAGTGTCGACCGGATATCGGATGTTACGGAGATTGGTGCCCCGGCCAGCGGCCTGCGCCTGTTCGTCCCCAGTCAATTCTGATTGCCGCATGACGAAACGTAACGGTTTTCTGCCCTTTTTCTCTTCTTCCTGAAACGAAGTTACAAATGGGTACATTTTCATCTGCACGAGGAGAAGTTGTGTTTGGCGGCGCTTTTCATTTTTTTTCGGCTGGGAGAAAGACAAAACTTCCTGCACACAGTCCCCTTGTCTAGATGTCTTTTTGTATCCAAGATTATAATTGCTTAGCGATCTAGTTTGTATGCGAACATGTTTGTCCAAAACTCTCTTCTAGACAACCCAAAAGGCCGTGTCTCTATTTGCCTGGTATATTATACCCAGTCAGTAGCGATAAAAGTACAATTCATCTTGATTCGCCGAAATATGCATATCTAATGTACAAGGGAGATGTTCAAACCGAAGAGTAGAGAGAAGAGCACTCCAACAAAAGCACCATAAACATACAGCTTAATCACACCGACCATCTTTCCACCCAGTCCGCCATCTCTCCTCCCAAAGTCGACAATCAAACTCCTTTTTCCCAAGCTTCCGATTAACCTCGTTATGCGCCTCGCACATCCACCATCCAAACTCCTTCCGGCTCTCCAGTTTGGGTTGATTCCGTCCACTTGGATGCGCCATCCATGCCTGGAAATCATCCGCACACACCCAGCACGGGTAAAGCTTCGCGAAGAACTTCAAGAACCCGCTCATATTAGCCTGGTGTTCCATGTTTGCCTTTTCGGGGTATGTGGCTGCCATCGAGTGTAGTAGTGTCCATGTTGAGCGGCCTAGTTCATCGACGTCTGGCGGGCAGTCTGGACGAATTTCGCTGGGGGAGGGTGTCGCAGCGGCAGCGAGGGCGGGTGTTGAGGTTGTGATTTTGCTTGTACTCGAGGTAGAGGATGAGGCAGTGTTTGAGTTTGTGTTTTTGAGGTCCGCTTGCTTGGCCAATGCTCGCCATGAGGAGACGGAGGTGCAGGTGCGACAGCTGAGAGGTTGGCATGTTAGCTTGTTCTGTAGATTCAGCTCACAGGGTAGACCGGGTGAGCCGGGTTGCTGCAATTTGTAGATACTTACGGCTTTCCGTCTTTGTCCAGGACTACGCCCTTGGGCAATGGGGCTTTTGAGTCATCGTCTCCGGTGGGCTTGGAGGAGCTTGCGGAGGTCGCGGGGTTTTGCTGGTTGAATATGGACGCCGTGCCTTTGTATTGACTACTGAATTGCTCCGGTGGAACTGACGACATGGTCTCACTTGTAGATATTTGGTTCTGTCGAGTAATTGATGTTTTGTAGTCGTGAAAGTGATTTGGGGTTGATTTCTAATATATTGCGGAGAAGCAGCGTAGACAAGAAAGATATAATAGTGACAGATATTTGGTGCAACCGTCAGGAAAGAAACTCTCAAAAAGGAATATGCAAGCTCCTTGGGGTCAATGAGCTTGAATATGTCCAAAATCCAGAAGTTGAGCTTTCAGAGCGAGAGTCGCAAATGATATACAAGTGAAATGTCACAGCGCCGATCAATCTCGATCCCGCTTTGTCATCCATTTCCGCCGCGCTTCCTCAATCCAGACGCGCCCAGCTTCGCAGTTTGATTGAAATACATAAACGTCTTTCTTCCATTACTTTGCTCTTTTGGTTCTTATTTATCGCTTTATGGTCCGAACATCTGGACCATTTAGGTGAACCCACTCATACACCTATACCCTCTTTCCAATCACCACAGGGCGACATCAACATGCCGCCGAAGTATACAATGTCCGACTCTGAGTCTGAAGCTGAGGTTGACGTGCCCAACACTCCCTCTGACCAGGCTCTTGAGAAGGCCCTTCGCGACCAAGTGGCTACAATCTTCAAGTCGGGAAATATGGAGGAATTGACTGTGAAGCGCGTGCGACTTGCCGCCGAAGAAACACTAGGTCTCACAGCAGGGTACTTTAAGTCTACAGATGACTGGAAAGCGCGGAGTGAGACTATAATCAAGGACGAGGTGGTGAGTCTTTGTTTGCTTCTACAACGCCCCCTCAGGAGCCCCAGAGCAGCTTCAGAGGAAAAGAGACTGATTGCGATGATTTTACAGGAAACACAAGACCAGGCAATACAAAATCCACAATCTCAAGCCTCAGAAATGTCCCTCTCTCCTCCAAAGCCCAAGCCCACTGCCCTTGCGAAGCGAGCAAAAGCCGAGACCGCGTCAAAGCCCAGGAAGCGTCAGAAGACTAGGACACCCGTGTCTGATGAGGAGGAGGAGCTATCAGCCCCGTTGTCCGACGAGAGTGACGAGGTCACAAAGCCTAAGAATCGATCGAAAGCGCCAATAAAAAAGTCATCAGCGAAGAAGGTCTCTGTACAGAAACCCGAGAAAGATATGTTAGATGCACCCGGTTTCTCCGATGAGGAGAGCGACGATGAGGATGTCACAAAGCCCGAGAAACCATCAAAAGCGCCAGTGAAGAAGTTGCCAGCGAAAAAGGGCTCCGTATCAAAACCCACAAATGATGCATCAGACGCTTCCGATGTTCCCGATGACAATTCACATGCCGCCAAAAAGGCCGGAGAGACCAAGGATGATTCCGAAAGCGAGATGTCAGTGGTGCTTGACGAAGAGCCTCAGCCTAAGGTCCCACGCAAGCGGCAGAAAAGTGCCGCGGGAACTGCGACCAAGACGAAGAAAGCTCCAAAAGCCAAGGCTGAGGATACCAGCCCGGACCAGGCTGAAATCAAACGACTGCAAGGATGGCTCATCAAATGCGGGATCCGTAAGCTGTGGGGTAAAGAGCTGGCGCCATATGACACTCCCAAAGCCAAAATCAAGCATCTCAAGGGGATGCTGGAGGATGCCGGAATGACTGGCCGGCCATCTCAAGAGAAGGCCAACCAGATCCGCGAAGAACGGGAGCTGAAGGCGGATCTCGAGCAGATTCAGCAAGGCGCAAAACAATGGGGTGCCAAGAGTGACGACGAGGATGATGAGGATGCAAAGCCTCGGCGTAGGCTGTCTCGGGGACGACAGTCACTTGCATTCTTAGAGAGTGAGGGCGAAGAGACTGATTGATGGATATTATAGGGTTCGTAATGAATGGCTCCGTAATTAATCAGTTCGCTGAACCGGCTGGGTTGCCAGAAAATCGGATCGTGCGTTCATATGTCACTTCGTATTTCGTACTTCGTGCTTCATGATATCCCAATATATGCTAATAGGGGTCTCCATCATCGCCCAGCTTTCGGTCCACTCATGCGCTGAGCAGTCAAGCTGAAGATGGCAACAGAAGAGATGAAGAGGACGAGATTGTAAAACTACACCTGTTAGCATGATCAAATCGGCACGAAGTGGTCCAGTGACATACGGCCTTGCGCGAGTACTCGTTCTCCTCCGCCTCCGTTCTAGCCTCGACAAAGAGGCGTCGCAAGTTAGGGAGGTTAGCCTGCAGATGTGTTAGTCTTGGCAGTTTAGCATTTTGCGAGATGTAGAATAAAGCGTACCATTTACACAGCGATGGTCTGAATTAGAGGGCAAAATAAAGGAGGGAAAGAGAGCTGATGACCGTAGAGCGGGAGAGGTCCAGAAGCCACCATTTGTGGACAACTTTTGATCGTCCGAAACACCCTTTCTCTCTCCTTTCTCCCCCCATTCTTCCTTGAAATCTCTCCACCCCCGGATTGTTCACGTATCTCTTTGTGTTTGCAGACAAAGTGACGAACAATCTCGACACATTCCATTCCCCGACCTCGCGCGACCGTGGAGCTCCCAATCCCCCGCAGTCGCCTAACGCTACTCGATACCCACTCCCATCCCCGATCTCTAAGCGGAGGCACGACCTAGTCGTTGCTGAAGCTTATACATACTCGCCATGGCGATGAACAAGATCCGCGGCGCCTTTGCAGTGCCTCGGAAAGGAGAGACGTTTGAATTGCGAGCTGGACTTGTGTATGCGGCCCCCTCCACCATGCGCTGGTTTCCTCGCCATGGCGAATGACGAATAATATTAACTATTATTATAGTTCCCAGTATGCCTATGAAAGGTATGTTCAGCAGTGAAGCCTTTAGTCCGGCTTGGCAGTGGACGGCGAAGAAGTGGTATCGCTGACAATGTAACAGGAAGGAATCTATTCAGAAGACAATCATGGCCATGACCCTAGGAAAGGATGTTTCAGCCCTGTTCCCAGATGTCCTCAAGAACATTGCTACATCCGATCTTGAGCAGAAGAAATTGGTCTACCTCTATCTCATGTGGGTACTACAGTACAACTGAAGGTGGCTACGTATGCTAATCGGTCGAATCTGACTTTCAGGAACTACGCCAAATCGCACCCTGATCTATGTATTCTCGCCGTGAATACCTTCGTACAAGACTCAGAAGACCCTAACCCACTGATTCGTGCGCTGGCAATCCGAACAATGGGTTGTATTCGGGTAGAGAAGATGGTGGACTACATGGAAGAGCCGCTGCGCAAGACCCTCCGAGACGAATCGCCATATGTCCGTAAGACCGCTGCAATCTGTGTGGCTAAGCTTTTCGATCTGAACCCGGCAATGGCCCTCGAGAACGGATTCTTGGAGACACTCCAGGAGATGATTGGAGACCCCAACCCCATGGTCGTTGCCAATTCCGTGACCGCACTTCAGGAGATTCAGCACACGGCCCCCGAGACACAGGCTTTGCAGATTAATGGAAACACCCTGCGGAAGATGCTGATGGCTTTGAACGAATGCACGGAATGGGGGCGCGTCACTATTCTCTCAACCTTGGCTGAGTATAAGACCTCCGACGTGAAGGAGTCGGAGCATATTTGCGAACGAGTTGCTCCCCAGTTCCAGCATGTTAATGCCGGTGTGGTTCTTGCGGCAGTCAAGGCTGTGTTCTTACATATGAAGAATGTCAGCCCCGACTTGTCGAAGACCTACCTGAAGAAGATGGCTCCGCCATTGGGTATGCCCCCTTACTGCTCTCATTACACTTCTTTTTGCTAACTCTATATAGTTACATTGGTTTCGTCAGAACCCGAAGTGCAATATGTTGCTTTAAGAAATATCGACCTTATCCTGCAGAAGGAGCCTGACATTCTCAACAAAGAACTCCGTGTTTTCTTCTGCAAATACAATGACCCGCAATATGTCAAGTTCCAGAAACTTGAGATCATGGTGCGCATAGCAAACGACCGCAATGTGGACCAGCTCCTCGCCGAATTGAAGGAGTATGCCCTTGAAGTCGATATGGACTTTGTCCGCCGAGCTGTCAGGGCAATCGGCCAGGTTGCTATCAAGATTGAGAGTGCTAGCGAGCGCTGCGTTAACACGTTGTTGGATCTCATCAACACCAAGGTGAACTACGTCGTTCAGGAAGCGATCGTTGTCATCAAGGACATCTTCCGGAAATACCCTGGCTACGAAGGTATTATCCCCACTCTATGCCAGTGCATTGATGAGTTGGATGAGCCCAATGCTAGAGCGGCACTCATCTGGATTGTTGGAGAGTATGCCGAGAAAATTAGCAATGCTGGTGATATCTTGGGTGGCTTTGTGGATGGTTTCAACGAAGAATTCTCTTCGGTTTGTTCTTCCTCCCTGATATATGCTACGATCTTGACTGACCTCTTATCTAGACCCAATTGCAAATCCTCACATCTGTTGTTAAGCTGTTCCTCAAGCGGCCCGAGAAGGCACAGGGCCTAGTCCAACGGGTACTCCAGGCTGCCACATCCGAGAACGACAACCCAGATGTCCGTGACCGAGCATATATCTACTGGCGTCTTCTGTCCAACACTAGCGATTCAAACGCGACAAAGAACATCGTGCTCTCGGACAAGCCCCCTATCGTCACCACCATCCACTCACTGCCACCGGCGCTCCTCGACCAACTCCTTTCCGAATTGTCTACTCTCTCCTCCGTCTACCACAAGCCTCCTGAGCAGTTTGTCGGCCACGGTCGATTCGGCGCCGACGCCGTCATGCGCGCTGCTATCGAGTACGTATTCAATATCCTGCGTTCGCCGAACACGTTGCTAACCAATTATAGGGAACAAATCCAGAACGCGCGCGAGAACCCATTGGCTGCAGCTGCTGCCGCTGCCGCCGGTGGCACCGCAGCCCCTGGGCAGGCACAAAACAACGTCGAGAACCTGCTGGACATCGATTTCGACGGCGGTGCTCCTGCCTCCGCACACACCGAGCCTTCCGGCGGCATGTCCGGTCTAGAGGGTCTGGCTGGCACCCCCATACGGGTAGCCTCCCCTGCAGCTGGCACCCCGACAGCGCAAGGAAGCAACAACCTGGATGATCTCTTGGGCGTGTTCGGAGACTCCGGTGCTCCCCAGCCCTCATCGAGCGGTGCCAACAGCGGTGATCTCATGAACGGATTCTCTGGTCTTGATCTCTCCGGCAATGCGGGTCCTTCCCAAAATAACCAGACCAAGAAATCCAACGACGATATCTTGTCGCTCTTCTAGAGCATTGACATTGATGGTATAGCCAAGTTTGTCTAACCGACCCTACCGGCTGATGTTATATCCAGGTGTGTTCGCACGCGAGAATCTGAACTGAACGAGATAGATTGGTGTTTTCTTTTACTTGTTTAATTTTGCTTGCATCTCTACCTAAACGGACTTCAAAAGGCCTGTACATTTCTGCCTCGAATATCAATTTCTTTTATTGTGATGTTTTTGAACATAAATTAAACAAATGGAAATTCAGCGAAGCCTTGTAGCAGTGTATTAAGGCACGAGAGATATTCATAACCTACATTGTACCTATCGCCTAGCCCTACGTCGGAGAGCTCCCGAGGCCGAACGGCTCAAATGCCGATGAGATGCAAATAAACTTCCGATTTTTCTCGGCCGATGCAAGCCACGGCTCCACAGAAAAAGGAAGAAAGGAAAAAAAAAAGAAAAAATGCCATTGAAATGCCGGATCTCTATGATCTGTATCATACGTAGTCGGATAGTCGGGTTAAATGACTGCTTATAGAGGGACAAAGTAGATGCTAGGTTATCAGCAAAATCAATTTCTCGGAAACACCTACTCCAGCGAGATAACCACCACACACTCTATAGGCCCTTAGAAGTCCAAATCACGAAAAAGGACCCATTGAAGAACGATGCTTACCGATTATTCATCAAATCGAACTTTCCAGCGCTGGGGTGTGTAGAGCTAAGTGGGACTCCTCCGACGTGTCCCGCTTCCAAGATTCGGATACAAATGGGGCAGACCCCCCAGGAAAGAAGTGTACAGTGAACATTTCCCTTAAATCACAAAATGGCGCAAACCGACTACAAATTCGAAGGCTGGATGGGTCTCGACCCTACTTCCGGCGAGGGCAAGATGGTCTGGCAAGAATTCCAGCCGAAAGAGTGGGAGGAAACCGACATTGATATCAAAGTCTCGCACTGCGGTATCTGTGGTTCTGATTTACACACTCTGCGAAGTGGCTGGGTATGTCTTGTGTTTTCTATATTAGCGAGATTTCCACATCGCGGAAAACTCGCTGATATACGCTGTGCAACATCTCCGTAAAGAAAATGAAAAAAATACTAACATTCGCCACAGAGACCCACCGCCTACCCCTGCTGCGTTGGCCACGAGATTGTCGGCACGGCCGTGCGTGTGGGTAGCAAAGTATCCGACATCAAGATCGGTGACCGCGTCGGAGTCGGCGCACAGAGCGAGTCCTGCCTCGGCCGTCAAGGCGACTGCGAGGAGTGCGCCTCAGGCAAGGAGAACTACTGCAGCAAGAAGTTTGTCGGCACATACAACAGCATCCACTACGACGGTAGTAAGTCGTACGGCGGGTATGCGCGGTACAACCGTGTGCCCGGCCACTTTGCTATCAAGATCCCCGATGCTATCTCGTCGGCTGATGCCGCGCCCATGCTGTGCGGCGGCGCTACCCTCTACAGCCCGCTGAAGCACAATAACTGTGGTCCTGGCAAGCGTGTGGGCATCATTGGTGTTGGTGGACTGGGTCACTTTGGCTTGTTGTTCGCTAAGGCTATGGGCGCTGATAAGGTTGTTGCCATCTCGCGGAAGTTGGGGAAGAAGGAGGATTCGCTGAAGATGGGGGCGGATCTTTATATTGCGACTGATGATGAGCCGGAGTGGGCTACGGCTCATGCGAGGTCTTTGGATTTGATTGTCTCGACGGTCTCGTCTACTAAGATGCCTTTTAATGACTACCTGGGTCTGCTGAAGACTGGTGGTTCTTTTGTGCAGGTTGGTCTTCCTGAGGATGGTGGACTCTTTGCTCCTGTTCGAAGCTTGATGCGCCAGATCAGCCTGCAGAGCTCCCTCGTTGGTAGCCCTAACGAGATCCGGGAGATGTTCCAGCTTGTTGCTGATAAGGGAATCCGCCCGTGGGTGGAGGAGATCCCGATGAAGGATGCGAATAAGGCGATTGTGGATATGGAGGATGGAAAGGCCCGCTACAGATATGTGCTGGTCAACGAATAGAAATGTGTAACTAAATGACTAGAAGATGACTCAAATATAGAGATGTGCCCCATGAATGATGTCTGAACAGTGCAGGGATTTGAAAGATAACAAAACTGTATAAACGCGACAGCCAATCAAATCACGCACGTGAAGGCCGTTCTCGGAGGCGCTAATCCATTTTGGGACACTCATATTTCCCCCGCGGTGGGATGAATCATTCCGCCTCTTCTTCTCTACTTCTCTACTTCGGCTTCAAGGAATTTCTGTTGATTCAATTGACTGTTGCACTATGTCACCTACACTCTCACAACAATATCTAAGTACTCGCGGTGCTGAGTACGGGGTGAGTCCAAAAATTACTTTTCTAAATTTCGTCGCAAACAAGTATTAACCCATCTATCTCTCTAGAGAACATTTGAAGATGTTGTTCTCCAAGGCCTGGCCTCGGACGGAGGTCTCTTCATCCCGGAGAAAATTCCCAGCCTCCCTGAATCGTGGGAGACCGAATGGCGCGATCTGAGCTTTGAGGATTTGGCGCTCGAAATCATGTCGCTCTATATCTCTACCGACGAGATTCCTCGTGAAGATCTTAAGAACATTATCAACAAGTCTTACTCGACTTTCCGCCACCCCGAGCGCACTCCTTCTGTCCTCCTCGAAAAGAACCTCTACCTGCTCGAGCTATTCCACGGCCCGACCTTTGCGTTTAAGGATGTTGCGCTCAGCTTCCTCGGAAATCTGTTCGAGTATTTCCTTGTTCGCAAGAACGCAGGAAAGACTGGCAAGGACCGACACCACCTCACCGTTGTCGGTGCTACTAGCGGTGACACTGGTTCCGCTGCTATTTATGGACTTCGCGGCAAGAAGGATGTCTCCGTATTCATCCTCTTCCCCGATGGAGGCCGCGTCTCGCCCATCCAAGAAAAGCAAATGACAACTATCTTGGACCCTAATGTTCACAACCTCACTGTGGCCGGCTCGTTCGATCACTGCCAGGATATCGTCAAAGCGCTCTTCGCCGATGAGGACCTTAACTCCACCCACAACATCGCCGCGGTCAACAGCATTAATATGGCCAGAATCCTGGCCCAGATCACCTACTTCTTCTACTCCTACTTCTCCCTCACCAAGACCGCCTCGTTCAACAAGGATTCCAAGGTTCGCGTTGTCGTCCCGTCCGGCAACTTCGGCGACATCCTCGCCGGTTGGTTCGCCAAGCAGATGGGCCTCTCCATCGACAAACTGGTGATTGCCACCAACGCAAACGATATCCTCGACCGCTTCTTCCGCAGCGAAGGCCACTACACAAAGAAGGCCCTCGACTCTCCCACCGACCACGGCGTGAAGGAAACCCACAGCCCCGCCATGGACATCCTCGTCAGCAGCAACTTCGAGCGTCTCCTCTGGTTCCTCTCCTACCAAACCGCCAACGGCACCGAGGCCGAGCGCCGCAAGCACGCCTGCGAGAGCGTCAGCGGGTGGCTCAACGAGCTTAAGACGAACGGAGGCTTCCAAGTTCCCAGCGCCGTTCTCGAGGCTGCCAAGGTCGATTTCGAGAGTGAGCGCGTCAGCAACGAGGAGACTATCACCATGATCCGCGATATCTACAAGACTTCGTTCCCTAAGGGTCTTGGTGCCGGCTCCGCTAAGAGCTCTAAGACCGGTGGTTACATTCTTGACCCCCACACTGCTGTTGGTGTTGCTGCTACCCGTCGCTCTTTGGCGCGTAACCCCGATGCTACCCATATCTCTCTGTCCACTGCCCACCCGGCTAAGTTTGCTAGCGCTGTTGACCTTGCTCTGCGCTCCGAGGATGGTTATGACTTTACCGAGATCTTGCCCCAGGAGTTCGTTGGCCTGGAGCAGCGTGAGAGTCGGGTTACCCCCGTCGGCGAGAGTGCTGGATGGCAGGGTGTTAAGGAGATTGTTAAGGCTGAGCTCGAACAGGAGTTGCAGGGTCTGCGATAGATTCAGGACCTGGCGTGAGAAACAAAATGCGTCATTGAATACACTGAGCTGGTGAAGTTCAATAGGGAGAAGCACATGCATAGATATTTTGAATACCTTTTTACTGTTTTCTCTCTTTTATCTAAATATATCTCTGTTTTTGTTTATTACACCTGGAATTTGACATAATTCCCCTATTTGATACCTAAGTTCTCTTGAACAGATTCGAGAAAAAAGGTATGCGAAAGATATATTCAGATCTGAGATTGTATATAATCGCCACATCCCTCCGAGTGTACACCATCGTAGTTAAATGAAAAACACTATGCATTCTCATTATGTAAGAAAACAGCACCTGCATCCCTCTTCTCATCACGGTAAATCTGCTCTTGTTCGCGGTCATACTCCTCAGCAAACTTTCTTCCATAGAGACCAATCCTGTACCAAGGGAGGTCGAACATCTTGTCAATGGTCTCAAGACTACGACCCGCGGCCTCAGGAACAAAGAGCCAAACCCAGAAACCACCAAGAACGGAAATAACACCAAAGAAGTAAAAGGTTCCGTGAGGACCGAGACCTCCATCCTTGAGCAGCATCTCTGGCAGGGCGCGGTTGACAGCATACTGGCAGATAAAGTGCATAGCCATAGTGATGGACGAGCAGATACCACGAATACGGAGAGGGAATAACTCCGAGGACAACAGGTACTGACCACTGTTCCATCCTAAGGCCCAACCGACACCCGAGATGTAGATGAAGGCAATTGCAGCGGTCGATGCACGGTTCTGCGTCTTGCTAGGGACAAAGTCTGGGTTTTCGGCAATGGGGACGAGATTGAGGAAGATTGCAATATAGAACATGGCAATTGTTTGGAGAACAATGCCAATGATAAGAGAGCGTTTACGACCGGCCATATCGACTAGGAAGAGAGCGCAGATGATGGCAGCAACGAATTTGACCACGCCGAAGACGACAGTCGAGAACAGAGACTGCTCTTGGCCGGTGATGCCGACGAGCGTGAACAAGTCCGGCGCGTACACGGTGATCGCGGAGCCGCCAGACCAGCAGGCCATGTTCTGGGCGAGGTTCGTGAGGAATAGACGGTATGCGTTGCGTTTGATGCCAAGGATCTCCTTGAACAGGCCTTTCCAGCCCATGCCAAGAGTGGCCTCCATCTCTTCCTGAAAGGCAACGTCCATCTCGGTGATTTCGTTCAGGACGTACGGGTGGTCGGCGGGTAGGCCACGGAGCTTGCATAGAACCTCAAGGGCCTTCTCGCGCTTACCTTGCTTGATATAAAAACGGGGAGACTCCAGCTGGAATAAGGTGAGGATCAGGATGATGCCAGCGAACATGAGATGGAGTGAAGTTGGGACAGCCTGTATGGGAGGACGTGTTAGCTAAATCAGCACGACAACGATTGTAGTGGCCACCACTTACCCAACGGTTGAAGGAGTCCGCCATATGAATCTGAGTACCCCAGTTGGCAAAGTAGGCAATCATGATACCACTAGACTTAGTATTAGTATCGGAATCCGAGGCAACAGGAAACAACAAAAGGGTTATGAACTCACAGGTACACAGCACCAGTAAACATACAGGTGCAGAGACCACGGATGGGAGCGGGGGAGATTTCCGAAAGGTATATGGGACCGACGACGCAAGTCTGCCCAATACCAAGACCAGCAACAAAGCGACCAGCGTATACGGCACCCATGTTGCCATTGTTTCCAATAAAGATAGCGATGCCGAGAATCCAGAGACAGCAGAGTTGGCGAGTAGCCCAAACACGGCCGATACGATCACAAACGACGAAAGCACTTTTATTCAACTATGATTAGCAAAAGCTCTTGGGGTATAGATACGAGGGCGATGTGTTTCAATAGCAAAACTTACAACAGAGCACCGGCGACACTGCCGAGCTGAACCATGGAGGAAATGGTACCCTTGATACTCGCGAGCTCATCCTTCTCGAGGTCGTCAATGCCGACAGACAGCTTGAAAGCGTGAGAGTTGAAGACACCCGTGATGAGACCCTCGTCAACACCACGTGCGGCACCCATGAGACCGAATGCAAAGACGGCGAACCATAGCTTTGCGTTAAGGGTCTCCTTGGGTAAACTGCCCGTGTTGAACTTGAAGATGTTGATAGCAGCACCACCCGCCATGATAAAAGATCTTATTTATTGTCTCTAGACGAGTTGCAAAGAAAAGATAAACAGGTCAATCGTAGATTGAGGTCATGAATTTGTATAAGACACAATGTAGCAGCACTGCAAAGCTCGAGAGAACGAATCTCGAATGAAGATGATGAGCTTAGCAGAGGTCTTCGACACTGGCAGTCACAGAAAAGAGAAGACTGTGAGGGGGAAGCTGCATTCAAGAGCGGACATGAACGATCTCTTAAATTCCAATATTGCGCCATGGGAGTGCATGCGGCGGCCCAAGGCTAGCTTGCGCTGAGTCTTGGTCTTGACATTAACCAATCCAAGTTGTTCCTAAATTCCCCGATACTCTGGCGAGGACGAGTGATCATATAGCTTTATAA
The DNA here is from genome assembly GCF_000769745.1 of Penicillium expansum. NCBI lineage: Eukaryota > Fungi > Ascomycota > Eurotiomycetes > Eurotiales > Aspergillaceae > Penicillium > Penicillium expansum. The sequence goes on from NW_015971412.1 coordinate 142,264, forward strand.
GCTTTCTACGAGTAGGTTTGTGTGATAAACCGTTCTTTTGATGTCATTCCCAGCGCAAACCACCATTCGATCGAAATTAGCACACTGTAGAGCCTGTAAACATCGTGACGATGAAGTGTGCTTGTTAATTCATGATATACCATACAAGGACCACATAGATGATAATATTACGGCTTCATCCGATTACAACAATGAAAAAAAAGGCCAATGAACGGAACAAATGTTTCGAGAGCTCTGCGAGTCACACTTGCATGGCTAGTAGTGGATCATGACGCCGTAAATTGCAGATATATGCCTCACCAAGACTCAAAGGATTCCCAACTCCTTGGCATGGCCCTCATGGCCTTCTCCGCGGTAGCATTTCCAGAACCACGAGGGAGGGATAGCCCTGGAGAGTTGGAGTGATCGGCGATGTATCAAAGCGTACCCCAACCTTTACCCCACGCCAAGCACGGGTAGTGTTTGTGGGCCAATCAATGGCTCCCCGATGTCACATCAATGGCGCTCTCCAGTGTCCGCTCAGGACCACGCTAATATCCCTGCAAGCCATGCCTACGTAGGTATGTGCCCCATACCTTATTTCTAGATATCCTCATTTCCCCGCCCTTCGGATGATTCCCGAGGCCTATAAAGGTTCACCACCGCGGAGAAACTGATAGTCTTGGCACTGGAAGTACGTTGTGGGGAAAGTCGACATCTGATGAAGACACTGAATAGGAAAATGCTGAGCTGGAACCCGCAGTGAAGTAACATTGGAAGGCTGCAGGTCTCATTCCAAATAAATTTTGGTAAGTGTGCACCGCTGTGTGGTAGGGAGGTCATGTCCCATTGACAAAGACCACAGAAACACCGGCGATGCCGTCAAATGAAAAAGAAGGTAACTGGGTGGACTCGGGACCCAAGCTCCCTTGGCGCTGTTCTTCGGGTCTTGGCTTGTCTTGGTGTCCCCGGTGGTCGGCCAACGGAGGTAAGGGGTCTATGCGACTCGGCCCAGGGAAGAGGGAGAGCTCTTGACCCCAAGTTGGCCTCGATATGTCCAACTCCGGTTTTCCCCACAGATTTCCCCGCATCTATAGCTGCTTGGGCGGCAAAAGCGACCAGGAACGGCGCTAAACCTGAAAGCGTGCCAACCTGAGGCGCCATGTGGTATTTAACATCTAACAGTGGAAGGAGATAATGGAAGCCATTGAGGGAAACGGGATGAACAATCTAGGCTTTGGTGGAACAGTGAACTATGCAAAATGAGTGGAAATCCTGCGAAAGGATAACCCTATTCCTATATCGCATTGCTCGAGAATATGTATTTCAGAAAAGACAGGGGATTTGTCTCTACGGCACCACTTGCGTAGTCAGGTCAGATGATATCCTAAGCGTTGCGAATATGGAAACGACAAGGACTCAGCCGCACTTTGCGACTGAAAGTAAGGGGGGCAGCGGGGTGTCCGATTGGGGCCCAAGTTGCAGGCGGAGGCTAATGGGAGGCGCCAAACCTAAAAAGGCAAAGCTAACCAGAAAGGAAGTTTATAGCTCCTCCGTTCACATAGTTAAAAAAAATGCATTATACTACCTACAATAAAATACTTAATTCAACCGATTGCTTCTTATAACTGCATGCATTTCTATCACTAGTAATACATAAATTCCGCATCTTCATTTATGCCTACACCTCGCCGCCCCTTATTCCGAGTCGTCATCCAAGCTGCACCCTCACACTCACCCTCTGTATACTTCGTACCACCTGCACCCCGAGAGGCGCCCCGAGTGGCAACCCGATTTGTACCCCGAGTTAGACCGCCGAGAGCTACACCCCGCTCCCGCCCTCACCCTCGTCCCCGGGGTTCTTCTGACGACGGATCTCGGCGTACGGAACGACCATGAGATGATAAAGGGGCTTTAATCAATGAATCAGGTGGATAACAGAGGATCTATGCCTGCAGCTGGGTGCTTGGTAAGTTTATAGCACTTCATGGGCGTCCTCGCCGGTGTGCACGAAGGGGATTATATACAAGAAGCAATGGGTTTATTGGTGATGCGTCCCCAATACTATGTAAATGCCAACGCTCGTTGAATAGCTCTGGTTCCAAATCTCTGCCTTCTTCTTCGTACTGCTGTAACACATGGATACAGGAAAATCCAGTTGTTTCCTTCGAATTGCAGGCACATACCGGGGTAAATAGTAGTGCATACCCCCCTTGGTACCGCGCATGAAGCTCTATTGTAATTGCTAAAGGTACTGTCCATTATATACAGCAAACCTCCATCTTCTTTTCAAATATTGAACGATTTCTATGACTTTCTTGGTCTAGTGGGAGTGTTAGGTAAACGGTTTGTAGTATCTATTATGAATTGTTTGATTTGCGTTCAGATATCGTTATCTACTCACAGTACCTTGCAGGATACGTAGACCAATTTCAAATGGATATGGTATTATGCCTTTTTAACACGGAGCTCCAGTTCTACTAGACCTTACATGTTAAGGCTGCAGTTAGAAAGTAACATCGCGTTGTAGTTAGCGGGTATACTAGAACTCCCTTGGTCAGAACGCCGCGATCTGAGTGTCAGTTCGGGATCTTCTACTGTAACTTAGCTCCGCCAATCCCGTATTAGTTTTATATCTCAAAAATTGGACTATACCGGGAAAAAATTCTATCACTGCCTAGTGTCGGACCTCGGAGCTCGAGCAGACTGGGCTGCCGTGGACTCGGGCTGAGCCGTCCTAGGGCCGGGTCTATAATTGGGGTTTAAATTCTTCCCATTACAATTATTTATCATTCCTCTTCATTCTTCCTCTTATTGCATGAAGGTGGGACACCTCAACGAGACTCTCATGATGAAAACCAGCAAAGAGTCAGGGTTAGGCGGTACTGTCACTCCTGTTCCTTCGGTATCTATGTCCATGCCTGACCTCGCCACAGTAGTAGTGAATCAAATGTTGGTGGTGGAGAACGGGATGCTAAAGGCGCAAGAAGCCCCCACTACTGTGGACATGGAGGCGAACGTGGACGTAGCCAGCTCCTTGATGCCACAGAATTGGTCAAACAGGCGGAAGTGGCTCATCCTGATCATTTTGTCGTTGACGTCCCTGATGGTGTCAGTTACAATTGACTGCGTTTACATGCAAGTAGTATTTATGTACTGATATGGGTCTTTATAGCAACATGTCTCTCGTCATCTGCACCCCGGCAAGTTCTGTCATTGCCCAGCAGTTCAACAATTACGACAGCTTTCTTTCGGTCTTTTTCATCACCGTTCCCAATCTCGGGCAAGTGATTGGCCCGCTCTATATTGGACCATTGTCCGAGCGTTTTGGACGGGTGCTAGTCTGTCACTTCTTTAATCTCATGTTCCTCGTCTTCACCATGATCACAGGCTTTAGTAACAGCCTTGCCATGGTCATTGTGTTCAGGTTCCTGGCTGGTGCATCTGTCGCCTCCATCTGTCTTAACCCAGCCATCACGGGCGATTTGTTCGCCGTAAAGAAGCGTGGAGCAGCCATGTCGCTCACTAGTATGATCCCTATCCTTGGCAGTGCCGTGGGTCCAATCATTGGAGGTTACGTTACACAGTACCTTAGCTGGCGTTGGACCTTTTGGCTGATGGCTATTGCCACCTCCTGTCTGTCACTACTCATGGTGGCTGTGTTGAAAGAGTCATATGTGCCACTAATACAGCGGAGGGCGCTTCGGAAGAGCGGCTCTGGACTAGGGAGCGTCAGCTCGCCGTCCAAGTACCTCACAGGATGGAATTTAACAACTTTTAAAAGTATTTCTCTGCTTACTGTACGGCCCTTTGTCATCCTAAGCAGCTCTCGCATCGCAGTGCTGATGGCGCTGTATTTGTCAATCCTATTCGGCTATGTTTCGCTCCTTGTCGCTACCACTGCATCTGTCTTTCAGGATGTCTACGGTCTCTCTGAGAGTCACTCTGGCCTTATATACATTGCATTGAGTAAGTCCCGACCAATCCTATGAAGTCATTGCTCTATCTAGCGACAATCTGAAATCTAACCTCTGGAAAGCCATTGGCACGCTCAGCGGCGCTCTTATGTGCACCTTTACCCTCGATTACTTCCTGATTCGCGGGATTTCACGCAAAACTCCCGATGATTGCACTACGCTGTGCCCCGAAAACCGGCTTATCCCTATAATCCCGGCCATGGTCATCTTTCCTGTCGGCCTGTTACTGTACGGATGGTCTCTCCATTTTCGCTATCATTGGATTGTTCCGACCGTCGCTACCGTTCTATGCGGCTTTTCACTGTCGAGTAGCACCACCCCGATTATGAACTACATAGTAGACATCTTTGGTGAACGCTCCGCCTCTGCTGTCGCCGCTGTTCTGCCTCTGCGTTACGTCGCCGGGGCTTTTCTTCCTGTCGCTGCTCCGTATATGTATTCTACGCTCGGCTATGGTTGGGGGAACTCATTGCTGGCGTTTGTACTCCTAGCTGCTGTGCCCGTACCGTTGCTGGTGATTGTTCAGCCCGAGAGGATGAAGCCACTCACCAAATCCTCGGGGTAATTAGATAGGCGTTCTTACCGGCAGAAATTTCTAGATCGAGGGTTGACTATTAAAACCAAGTAACTATTCAGATCTTACTAAACAGTTTTTCATGTGCCCTCCGCGCTTACATAGGAATCTCTGACTGATCTTGGTTCCAAGGTTCTAGTTTCATTTCTAAGTAGACCTCCGCAAAGCCCATATATATGCCCGAACCCGGGCCCAAAGCATAACACACAGCCTATTCGTGGGGGCCTATAAAGCCCCTATTGTAGCCCATTTATGGGGCTTAAGTAGTATCTTATTCTCGCTGTATTCTAAGCTTCTACTTATTATATAGAGTTTGAATCTTTGGAAAGTATAATCACTAATAGCTATATAAGTACTTTTTCAATTCTAGACAAAATTCTACCGGTAGAGGTCAAGATGCCGCGAACAAGGTTAATATTAATGTTTTGACAAGATATATATTTAGGATTTATACAGGAGTACCACCACTTTCTAAGGGACTTCTAGAATTTATAAATTATCTTAACAACGTGTTTTCTGGCGTTTTCAAACGTGATCTAAATTAAAATAATAGAATATCACCTTAAATGATAATGATATCTATTTGCTACTCTAGCACGCGCAATTGCTTGAGTATAGAAGGCCTCGCCCTCATCATTTGAACCTTCCTTCTTCTTCCTCACCACCCATCTCTCTCTATCTTTGACTATCATCGTCAAGACCCATCATCTGTCACTGGTCATCGATCATCATCATTGGTAATCATCTTCATCTACGTCCATCATAGATCATAAAGCCTTAGAACGGTGTCTAAACATAATGTAACAAAAAAATTCACGGTTTTAAGAATATTTGCGTTGTTTGGTACTTATTAGGCCCTATTAGGCCCTATTTAAAGCCCGGTGGGCCATTAACTCGGGCCCAAAACCCAGCCCATTAGTGGGTGGGGGGTTGGGCTTTGCGGAGGTCTAACCTCCCCTACCTAAATTACGCCTGATCATGTCTGATTGATACCCGACATAGAAGGCATAATGTATTCTGCCGGCACATTTTCTGTAGGTTGAATTCTGGTTTACAACTGGAATACGAGGACCTGTGGAATTGACGCCAAAAATGACAACTTTTGAGGTTAGAAATTACTGCCTTTCCACCCGTAACTTCGGGACACCGAACATAGTAAGCGAACAAATGACAAGAGTGTCAAAGTCCTAGAGCAAAGACTCACTCCGCTTGGTTCTTGGTAGTACTGCCAGCAGTTGATGACATGCTTCAAGAGGGCAATGATAGCGGCGGTCAGGCAGTATCCAATAAGAGGGTCCTGTTTCGGTACCTAATCGTCAGCCGTGTTGATTATCATAAGCATGAGGAAACAGAAAGCAACACCTTTCAGGGGGAAGTGAATGGATCAAGGAGACGCTTACTTAATATTTGCGCCCGTTGCGATCCTACCGGCTCCTTAGCCCGAATACATTACGGTTTCCCACACAACAAGTTCTCTCCACATAGACACACGAGAACCACCGATTCCCGCTAGCATGAATAAACGTCAGCAGGCAGTCCAGCAGGTATGTACAGTACAAGTTCCTTCCGGAGTCGATACATTCAAACACCCGCAGCAGCTGAGCGGGAAAGGCAGGGGGACTGGACTCGTACTGTTCGAAATGTCGCCTCCTGGACTTCAGCTACCTCGGTTTTCAGAAAGCTAGAGATCAGGGCCGGGAGCATTGGCGCATGAGTCTCACTTTGGCGGAAGCTGTAGCATCCGCAAAGAGTTGTTGGATCTGCGGGTGGTTGGTCTCTATCGCTGACAACAATGAAGTCGCGTTGGCCTCTCAAATATCAGTCGGTTTTGATAGTCATGAAATCCGGACGCTGGAGCCCCAAAAGTTGCCATACGACGAAGAGAATCGCCAGACAGCCATAACACGTGTCGCTATTTGGGTTGATAAGCGGTCGGCTGGAGGCGAGTTCACCTACGGGGGGCTCATCCAAAAGGCCGGTAGTACCGCGCCTGTGCATGTGTCCGATATGCTCGACTCTGGCAATCTGGCAGGAGCGGAGCCATACACTGCGAGACTGCGGCCTTCTGTGGCCGACACACGGCTTTTCAAATTCTGGAGGGACTATTGCACAGAAGAACATCGTGACCTCTGTGGGAAGACCGAGTTTGCATCAGAACGTGCCCCCTCTATGCCTTCTATCCGCCTAATTGACGTGGCTAGAGCGTGCGTCGTCACGCTAGATTCTTCAGAGGGTGTGAACTGGGTTGCACTGAGCTATGTCTGGGGCGAGGCCCAGGTACATGCATTGAAGAAGGACAACTATGCGTCATACCACCAACCAGGGGCATTGAATGCTGAAAATATGCCTTCGACAATCCTCGACGCTATAACTGTTACGCGGGAAATGGGGGAAGATTACCTTTGGGTAGACTCGCTCTGTATCGTTCAAGACGACGATGAAGACAAGTTGCGATGGATTCCTGCAATGGATATCATTTATGGCCAATCAACCTTTGCAATCATAAACGCAGCCGCCGATAAAGTATCCTCTGGGATCCCTGGCATAGATGCGGCCTCCCCGCGTCCGACCCAGGACGTCTTCGAGGTCAACGGTACGTGGCTTACAGTATCCCTCGATCCACCACATCGCCCCTTCGAGGGCTACCTCCAGAACTCTAGATGGTACACTCGAGGATGGACCTATCAAGAATGTTTACTGCCGCGGAGATGTCTCATCTTCACCCAGGAGCAAGCTTACTGGCAATGCCTCGGGGCTTCTTGGTGCGAAGATGGATCCTGGGAGCAAAACTCCCGGGAAATTCCAATTATGTATCGACACTGTCTTGGAAGGACGAGCCTGAGCCAGGAAACCATGCGGTCATTGTTTGGAGACACATCGATCCACTGGTCCGGAATATACACGATGGCACTGGAACAATATCTACAACGACAGCTCACTTCAGAAGGTGACCGGTTGGACGCCTTCACCGGCGTTCTCCGTGTTCTTGGCAACTCGAAGGGAGGACAAGAGTTCTTCTGGGGAATGCCGAAGAGCCGCTTAGAACTCTCCTTGTCTTGGACCGGGGGAGGATCTCTTATGCGGAACACTGCTCGCCACGCCATAGCAGCAGGTGGCGTTTCCAGCCCATTCCCGAGTTGGTCGTGGGCGGGATGGTGCGGATGGTTCGGATCATCCATCACCATGGATGTTGATACTGTTCATTCTTTAACAGGCCTGTTGCCCCTTAGGTTCTATCAACTGGGCCGCGACGGTGACCCAACACCGATTCACAATAATCTTGATGGAGAGGTGTCTCAGTTCCAGAATGATACTATTGCTAAGCTTGGCAGCGATACCGCATACCTTCCTCGATATCCTTCTGGTGTCGAACACACTTGGATGGATAAGAACAAAACCGAGATCACTACGTCCGATATCCCACATACTATACGGTCAAGCGACGTGGCTCCAGCCCTTCTTTGCTTCTGGACTAGCACTGCCATTCTGAGTATTCACCAGGAACCTCACAAAACCCAGGCAGGGGTTCTCAATACTGGAATCGGTGATGAGAAAGAATCAAACCCTTGGTTTTGGACCTACAAAGCACCAAGGCTGGGGGTAACACAAGGCAAGTTCATCGTGGTTGGCGGTTCGGTCCAAAGGCCAAGCCGTGGAGGACAACTCTTGTTGAACATAATGTTGGTTGAAGAAAATAGTGCTGGTGTGTGTTACCGGCGTCTCCTGGTAAGAGATATGTCGGAATCTAGGTGGAAAGGATTGAAGAATCTAAAGTGGGAGATCGTTTGTTTGGGTTAATAAGGATTTGTCCTTCCCTCGGGAATTTGCAATATAGGTCAACAGTAGTATGTAGGCTTCCGCGGAGCCCACAAACCCTCAAGCCTAACCCACGAATAGGCTGGAGCTGCTGTGCTTTAGGCCTGGTTCCAGGGCCCACGATAGGCTTTAGGCTTTTCTTTTAGGCCTATTCCCTAAATACATGTACATAAATAGTGTAAATATACTATTTCCCTCTTACTTCGTAAGGAATCCATATATAAACGCTTCCCCCCCCCCTGTACTTTCCTCACCTCTGGTTGTACAGTAACAATTAATTGACCTCCCACACATGTGAGGATGCTCTTTTACTCTCTAGCCTTATTAATCTGCCATGGACACCGTTTCTTGCTCCAGCATTTTGCATTCAAGCTTCCCCCAAATGCCTCGTTTAACCACCCACAGCAACACGATGTGGTTCCAAGAATACTGTTGCTTCTGTTCGTTCAGCATTTGATGCTGCTGTTCAAGCGGGAGCAACTGAGCGTGCCCATACGGTGTCCTTTGGTCAAAGTGCTATTACGAACGCTGTGGCAAATATGCTGTTTAGTGATGTAGAAGACATCGATCGGTCCAAGTCCGTGGCAGAACTTGGTGTGGATAATTTGATTGCAGCTAAGTTGCGAAATTCATTCCTCCAAGCACTAGCGACAAGCATCAGCATGTTAGACCTTCTTGACCCGAGTGTGGCCATCAAATCTCAGGCTGAGAGTATCACCGATAAGGCGTTAGCGGTCAAAGATTAGAGACGGTAGATATATTATAAGAGGCTATTCTGAAGGTATTCTGTCATTTAAGTCACCGGTTAGTTAGTAGCATGGAGGGTGGCCATACACGAATTCTGACTACATATTATATGTTTTTGTTTTTGCTTATTCTTACCCTTTCTTTTTTTGTTTTCGAACTCTACTATAAGAAGAAGTGGGGTCATTTTCATATCCTTTATCCCCTGGTTTTGGTGTGGTTGTGCGGTTGTGCCTACAGCTGATCCCCTCACCTCACTTTCGTCTCTCCAACAGTGATTTACACCGGGCACCACCAGAAGGTATGAATCCATTGTCTTAACAGCTTAGCAAAGAGTATGTCCCACGAAAATATTCGACGTTGATTTAAACTTGTTCGATACGTTCAACCCATTGTACAGATGATAATTCATCGAAGAGTAGCTTTCCCTTTGCGTCAGAGTTCTACCGCCCTTTCCTATACCGGTCCCATCTATCCCTGGTATCAGGTTGTGATCCGCTACCCCAATGCCGAGTTAGGCTATTCACCACGTCCTCATCTACCATATGAACAGGAACGAAAGTCTCTGGTGAATTAGCAATGGGAGCTCTGGAACGTACCTCTGAGACACGCGAGGAAAATCCCAGATCACTCAGATACTTCGACTTGTCCCCAATAACGCAAGCCTCCGGCTGGACCCAGGTGACAAGCGATAAAAGTTCCAGAGTATGCGGTGGTCGCAGATATTGGGTGGTTTGCAACAGGAAGTAGAGCCAGTTCAACTCCGGACTGGCTGGCTCCGATAGCTCCAAGTAGTCTTGGTCAACCCAATCAGAAATAGTATTTTCTCCTGGAAAGATCTTGCGACCAAGAAAGCCCCAAACAAAATCAACCACTTCCAAAATATCCAACTTTTCTTCCAGGGCTCTGCCTGGGTTATCAACTCGGACATCCCATACATAGTCGAAGCACTCTATATGTTCCTTCGAGGTTTCATAGTCTGCTCCCCTGGCGATGCAAAACGTCTCTGTTGACACCCAGTGAGCGGTGAGGGCTTGATAAAACCGCTTGTAGGCCTTCTGAGTTCGCGTCGATTTGATCTGGTTCATCTTCGAGCAAGAGATGGACGGATTGGGAATAAGTTCTTCACTCATCAAGGTATTCTGGATTCCGTCGGACTCGTCAAGAATAGCAGAACGCATAAAGGATTCTCTTATGAGCGGATCACAGTAAAGGTCAAAAAGTAGCTTCATAGCATGCCAGCGACAAACAATCTCCCAGACCATCGAATCAGTAAAATCATTTCTTTCGGATAGACCTTTGAGTACTGAGGCCCAAGATTGTGGTTTGAGTCTTTTCAACGACTTCGGAGTGGAGCTGGGCTTGGATGGGAGGTTTTGGAAGACGCCTTGAAGGAGGCAGAGTTGAATATCGTACTTGTGCTGAGGTGAGGTAAACTTTCCAAATTGTCAATTCGTGCAAGGGAATATGGGTGGTGACCATACAATAATAGATTTAAAAATGATCATGCGATGGCGAGACTCGTTGAAGATACTATGCATCGACTTGCAACTGCGAGCAAGGCGAAGGGTATCGTCAATGCTGTCAAGGCCTTTGAACATCATGAGGAGGATTTCCCTAGGCAGTCTGCTCAAAGAGTCCATCTTTCGCGATGTACGGAGTAGCACATAAGCGATTTTTGAAATAATGTGGGATCTTCTTATAGCGACTACGTCCCCGACGCCCCTGAATTGCCAACCTGGCGACAATGTTTGCCCGTAGTTCTTGCATTTGGACCATTTGTATCACTCGCATTAGGGGCCGCTTGGGCCAATTATATGAGATCTAGAGCCGCCGCTCGTGATCCAATGATTCAAACCGTCGGGGATCACGGAATGTGGACTCTTAGGAGTAGCGTGTTCCCCAATAGGAACGGGGTGTGCTTCCCTACTCTCACAGATTGTCGAAAGCCATGTTACAATACATTGAAAACCGAGTATTCAAATCGGAAAATACATGGACCAACCTGCTAGGATGGATTGGGTCGGTCGAACTATTACCCGCCTCGTAGCCCCGTAGTCCTTGTGATGAGAATAATTGAAACCCCAAGATGCATGCCATAATGGTGGAGTAGTCACTCTGAGCTTACTCGTTAATCCTCCCACCGAATTCGATCCATATCACTGTGAATTTAGCTTAGAAATTTTCTACTCCATCGCTGCTCAAAAGAGTAGGACGTACTTGTCAGCAACTAGTACAAGGCAGTACCTACTGGCGCCTACAACGTCCGATGTTCCAAAAACAACCCAACAATCCATCGATTGAACCAGCTCGGCCGAGCACAAAGATGCTTTCAAAATACCTCATCACAGGACTGACATTTATTTTCATCTACTACCTCTGGCCTTCGAGCGTACCATACGAAATGGATCGAAAGATGTCGTCGAAACCATCAATAGGCATTTCTCTCACGGCTGCATATGGGTCTGATGCTACGTACCTCGGTAGAAATGAAATCATACTAACAAAAATATCGCAGGACTATATCCCTTCGTCACTCCGACGGTTCATTCGAGGACCTTGCTCGCGTCGAAGGTGACTCTAGCTATATCGAAATGATGAGGCGACTCTCGTCACCTGCTGCATCTCATCCTAGGTATATTTCCCTAAGCGAACTCTTCCCTAACACGCAACTTCCACCATTTTAACCCAAACAGTCCCCCCTACTCTTCGATGGATGATATGTGGGACGACATACCCCGACAAGCATGGCGATCTTTCCGCAAAAAGATAGGTCTGGCAGCATCTCCTGACGTACATGTCATGAGCCAGCTAGTCAAAAAGCTCCTCTCTTTGAGTAAATCTGCGACCCTTCCATACGTCATAATAAGCTACCCAGGAATGGAGGCACTTTACGAAGAAGATATCTACGACATGGCGGAGTACCTAGGTCTTCCAAAACTCACGGGCATTTACGAATACTATCCGCAGGAAGCTTACGCTGCTTATGCGGGTCACGGGCTAGGATTATGTGAGCACTTTAAGGACAAGGACCGATGCAAGGATGAAGGAAACCAACTACCGATGCACGAAACACTCCTGGTTGAATATACCGATCAAGCTATCCTACTGCACATAACATATCTACGGACAGTGAATGTGGATAGGGGGTCCGCTGACCCTCTTGTAACAGCTTCTTTTGAATTAGGTGCTAATTCGCGGGTCGATAAACATGCGTCGCATGTGGCAGAATTCGTTCATCAGTTCTTAAGTGCTTGGTTCGAAGGGCCACTCCTTCCTGATGAACTCTTGGTTATTATGACGGGGACCAGGGATGAGGCTATAGAAGGGGCTATTCAAGAGGCGGCGGAGAGGGTAGTGCCAAAGACTCAAATAATTGCGTCCAAGTCCGAGTTCATTGCATCTAGGGGATCTGCTGAACTTGCCTGGAGAGTGAACATTATGGAACTTTCTTGAGCTGCCTTTCTAAAGGGTTGGGTGGATACGTTCCTTAGGAATACAAGACATAGAGATATAGATACTAGCAATGTATGTGTCATTCTCCCTCTTTTCGAACGTCCTGACTTCGTTTAAAGGGATTAGGAGAAGTTTGTAACCAAGTCCATACTGAATTATTGACCAGGACATCCCGATATAAAGACGAGATAGATATAATAATATACGGAAAAGTAGCTGGAAGAGGGAAGATCAAGAGGATACTATTATGAATTGTAGGGTACCCTGGAAAAGTCTCTGAATATGTGGAGAGAGAGAAATTATCTACAGGTGCCAAATAGACTATGGTTTCATGACCTAGGGTGTCGAAAAGCTGATTAAGATTGAAGCTAGGAAAGGCATATTCTCAGACTTCCCCTCTAAAGCACTTCATGTGGAGTACTAATCCCAACAATGGGAAGATTTTGGGCGGCAAAAATTCTATACCTCACTGTGAGGGAACGCTCAAGGTCAATGAATTTGTCAGACAAGACAAAGATCTACTCAGCAAGACCACCTTCCTTTAGGTTGAATACTATGGGACAAACATTGTTCTGGCGCAGTCTGAGACCAAAACAACACGTGAAATTATCAATCTGTAATCCCAGGTTTCAGGAAAGCCTGCTGACTATATTCAAGTTCCACCTGATCGCTATGATAATTTATGGCCGAAGTGGGAACGAGAGGTTGGCCTTACGCTGCAATTTTGGGAGACACCTCGTGAGAAGAGCTAGACTGTCGATGAACCCGTTCTGACGAAGGAAGATTTGAATATTTCTGGTTTGATTGGAATGAAGGAGATTTTTAGTTCTCTCGAGTGATCTTCAATTTTGTATGTTTCCGAGAAGTTACGATATTCATTTCTCATCTAGACTTCAGATATAAGACTATGAAATGACGGAGCTAATATCCAATATTAATCAAGTGATCTACCAGTGACTCAGTAACATTGGTAGCTTCATCGGGCTGGACAGTTTCAGGATAATGTGCAATCACTATTGCCTCGTTCGTTTTCGCAATGATCACGCCTTGCTTGCCCTATGACAAGTTTGTTATGGCGAGATGAAACAAGCACGTGGTAGCTAGAACTTACACTCCTGCCATAGATGCTCCGATGATCTGCTTTTATAGCCAAATATTTATGTTCTCCGATGTAGAATCCCTCCGAAAGGGAACGTGGGTCGACATAGGCCTTGACAAGAGCTTGGACTTGATCACCCTCGATCTATACAAAAATATGTTAGTGATTCATACCCCCAAAAAGGTAGATTCAGCCAGCCTCGCCTTAAATCCTGCACTAGTTGCCCAAACTGGACCTCCTGTTGCACTGAAAACTGCAGCTTTGTCGATTTTTCCAGATCCTACTAGGGTTTGATCGACGTAGGCTGGGGTCATAGAATTAGCGCCCTTGTCAAGATACAATCAAATATTAAGTCACTACCTTGCCAGCTCATTTTAAGTGAAACTTTATGATGAGAAATCGGATAAGTAGATGATAGGCGGTGGTGAAGTCGAATGAAAGTTGTAACATAAATATTGAAATTTAATAAGGGCTATCACTCTTTAAGTACATTAATAGCCAAGTAAATCACGCCTGCTGACCGGTATCGGTATGTTTAACCTCTTACGATACTGCGCGTATAAAATCGTTAAAATAGCCGATATGGAGGCTACCTGTTGAATGGCTAGAACATTCTTATGGAAAATAGTCCGCCAGATCACGATCATTTCTTCATTTTCTTCATTTTCTTACGAGCTAATACCCTATGCTAGTTAAATAATTTGCAAACTGCCCAACAATGCTTGCAGCTTCTCTAGGTTGCACTGTTTCAGGATAATGAGCGATGACTATCGATTGCGATGATTTCACCACACACACGCCCTCTTTGCCCTAATATTCTTATGATTAGCGAGCCATCACTGAAGTGAAAATTAAAATGTCTTACCTTCTCAGCATATATGCTCTGATCGTCTGCTTTGGTGACCATGAGCTTCTCCCCTGCGACATAGAGCCCACCAGAATACAGAGGAATTGAATCCTCAAAGCCTCTCAACATATACTGGACTTCCCCTAGTTGAACCTATCGGAAGGGCGTTTTAGCTGCAACTTCAAAGAAGAGTGATAGTTGAAAAACTTACATTGAATCCTGCACTTGTTGCAAGTAGAGCATCGCCTGCTACTGAGAATATAGCGGCTTTGTCGATTTTTCTAGACCCCACCAGTGTCTGATCAACCCAGCCTACCGTACAATCAGTATTGGAGTGCTTGTTTGTGCAGATCTGCATACCTTGCCAGCTCATCTTGAGCGTGAATTGATATAAATAGATCGGAGGATCTAAGTCGGGGGAAGCAGAGAGGTGGGATTCGGTGGCTTGAGGGGTAATTCCACCTTTTAAAAGGTCCAAGGGCCAATGACACACCCTGATCGTCAGATGTGCTCCACAGCATAACAGTCCTATCTCCTACGTTGCGTTCAAACCTTCCTAGACTTAGGGCTAATGTGAGACATTTCCTTGGGAATTTGTTCTAAAACAAGATGCTTCGACTTTTGATTCAATACAAATACTTTTCTAAGATAAATAAGATCTTGAAACATACAATGTGCAAAAGAATCAAAGCAATAAAAAATAAAAACTATATATTACTATTAGTATATTGAAAACAAGTTTGATAAAGTAGACAAAAATCTCGAAATAACCAAGCAACCGTTTATCTTTAATGCTCCGGCTCTGTTAAAAGCAGAAGAAGAAATTCCAAGCGGGGCATAGGCCAGAAATTCACAAAAAAATACTCAAGATACCATGAGGTCTCTTTGATCCGCACCACGAGGACCAAAGAGGTCATGAACCGAGAGGAATCCGGATCTCAATCAAGAGATGGATCGGCCATACTCAACTGATTTACAGGAGAGCCATGAGACCAACAATACCGGCAAGGAGGCCAGCAACGGGCTTGACGTTGGAGGCAGCACCGGTGAACTCGTTGGAGGAGGGGGTGGAGACGTGCTGCTCGGGGGTAGAGGGCGTCTCGATCTCCGGGGTGGAGGGGGTAGAGGTGCCGGAGGGGTGGGCAGCGGGCTTGGTCTCAGCGGGCTTGGTCTCAGCAGGCTTGGAAGCAGCGGGCACGGAGACAGCGGGCACGGAGACAGCGGGGTGGGACTGAGCAGGGACACCGGGCTGCGACTGAGCAGGGACAGCAGGGACAGAGGCAGCAGGGACACCGGGCTGCGACTGAACAGGGACAGCAGGGACAGAGGCAGCAGGGACACCGGGCTGGGACTGAGCAGGGACAGCAGGGACAGAGGCAGCAGGGACACCGGGCTGGGACTGAGCAGGAACAGCAGGGACAGAGGCAGCAGGGACACCGGGCTGCGACTGAGCGGGGACAGCGGGCACGGTCTCAGCAGGGACACCGGGCACGGTCTCAGCGGGCTTGGTCTCAACGGGCTTGGTCTCAACGGGCTTGGTCTCGACAGGCACGGTCTCAGCAGGCTTGGTCTCGACAGGCTTGGTCTCGACAGGCTTGGTCTCAACGGGGACAGCGGGGATGGTGGAAGCGGTCTTGTGGGGAACCACGACCTCTCCAGTGGGCTTCAGAACGGGGGCGGTAGGGCCTGCGGTGGCGGGCTGAGTGGCGTTGTAGAAGGTCAGAGGCTTCTCATCGCACAGGGTGCAGACGGTAGTCTTGGTGATGGTGATGGTGTTTGTTTCAGTAACGGGAACAGTCCAGGTCTTAGATCCAGAGGTGATGGTAGACGAGGTGACTAGAAGTATTGTTAGAATGTGTGGTTCCAGGGGTATGATTTGGTAGAGATTCTAGGGCTTACCAGGGCAGGTGGTGGTCACGTAAGTGAGGGTCTTGGTGGTGCCAGGCTTCACGGGAACGTGGGGCTTAGTGGTGGTGGTGCCGTTCACCGGGATGGTGGTGGTGTGCACCGGAATGGTCGAGGTGGTGCAGGGGGTGGTGGTGCCGTTCACCGGGATGGTGGTGGTGTGCACCGGAATGGTCGAGGTGGTGCAGGGGGTGGTGGTGTTGCTGTGCACCGGGGTGGTGGTGTGCTCATGCACCGGGGTGGTGGTGTGCTCGTGGACCGGGGTGGTCGACGTGGTGCACGGGGTGGTGGTGTTGCTGTGCACCGGGGTGGTGGTGGTGTGCTCATGCACCGGGGTGGTGGTGGTGTGCTTGTGCCCCGGGGTGGTGGTGGTGTGCTCATGCACCGGGGTGGTGGTGGTGTGCTTGTGCCCCGGAGTGGTGGTGGTATGCTCATGCACCGGGGTGGTGGTGGTGTGCTCGTGCACCGGGGTGGTGGTGGTCGAGGTGGTGCACGGGGTAGTCCACGACTCAGTGGTCTTGCTCCAAGAGTCGTGAGTCGAGACGTGCTCGGCGGGCTTGGACCAGCTCTCACCCCAGCCCTCAGCCTGGGCAGGGGCAGCAACGGCAGCAGAGCTCTGAGCGGAGCGGCGGACGAAATCCTCACCACGAGCCTGCATGATACCGGCGAAGGCCGGGCTGGCAAGAGCCAGAATAGCAACGGAGTTGATCATTTCGAGAGATCAAAGTCTTAACAAACAAACTTGGAAAGATAACGAATGAAGAGATGATGATAAAAAGTTTGTGAAGTGGAAAGAGATGAACGATCTTATATGCCCTGTTTGAGAACACTGGTTCCAAGTCATGACGGATGTGGGTGCCACGGTCGTGTCCAGGACAGAAAGGTAGACCTGATTCTCAATGTCACCATATGAGGCCGAATGCAGGTACTAGGATAGCTCAATCTCAGATCGCAAAGGCACAGATGCAAGGCCATTGGAGGAAATTTTGTGCAATGATACATCCATATGGCGAACGTAGATGCAAGCGTGACAGACTGTCGTATCATTGGGGTAAGTAGTGGAGGAGGTCTCCATCTTCATCCACTTAAGTAACCTAATGCGGAAGCATAAGAAGATCTTGGCAATCTCCGGAGTCTCTCACAATCCGCAAAAGTAGCGAGCGAGCAGATTATCGGCGTGACTGCACATTGCTTCGTTTCCATAGAAAAAATCGCTTAATGGTTTTTCAAGAAAACGTGTATTTTGCATTAAAATCAGCAAAAGGTCCATTTTAGATGTTCAGCATTAACAGAGTAGTAGCCACGAGGTAGTTGCCAGTGCGATGGCTCCTCTGATTGGGAGTAGAGACCCCATGGAGACCAATAGCATCGCAGTAAAAATGCCAAACAAGTAGACCAGAAGCAGCCAAAAATCCCCAGGTACGAATAGGCATGTTTCCTTCCAAGGTTGGCTCTCTGGAATGTGGAAATAGCACCCGGCTGAGTATATGAGCGTTCCATTGGTAGATGCCACTTTGAAAGAATGTACGCATGAACTCAAATTATTCCCTCAGAAAGGCAATACCAGTAGGCTCGCTGGACATCCTTTTCTGAGGGATTAACCCGGATGTAGCCCATAGTAACATCGACAGCTATAATCAATGACGGGGACATTTAAATCTAGCGCTGGGTTAGGCCAAGACCCCACTGCGCGAAGATGGGGGATTTTGCCGCAAATTAACAATGGGGTTCTCGTCAGAGATTGACGCGGAGGTGGCTTCAACCAATCCGACAAGGTGATGTGCAGCCTGCATGCTCGTTGTCTTTTGGAACAGCATCATCCATGGATCCTGGTGGGCAAGAGGTACGGTAGTGAGGTACTGCAGAGATTTTGGTTGCAAGCGGCAAGGGGATGGATCTAGTACCTTGACATCCTGTGGCAGATTTCACGATTGTCTCTCCCAAGTAAAACCGAGGAGAGGCAACCCATCCGTTTTCGGTCATAGATAGCATATCCATTTTGGGATAGCACGTGATGTAGGGCTTAGGGCAGACGCGTGCACGGGGCATCGCGCGTCGCGCGTCGCGCTTTCCTGTTTGGGTTCAATTAAGCCCCGGAGAACCTTGGAAAGAGCATTTGCTTTGCCATTACCAGAATCGCCCATAATGCCTCATTCCATATCACATGGCTCTGTGCAGAATGACGACGACATGCCGGACGCCCCTGCTATCGAGACCTCGACTGAAACCAATGTCAGACTCGAGGATATGTTCAACGACGATGATGACGATGACGAGGAATTCCCGGCTTCGGGAGATGTGAAGATGGAATCTCCAGCCGCGAACGAACAGTGAGTGCTAAGTTATCAAACAGCAGCCTTGGACCTGACTGCTGACCGAAAGCTCGCAACAGGCCTCCAGCACCCACACCCTCTGGTGTGGACTCGGATGTCATGCTCGCCTTCTATCAACGACTTTTCCCCTTTCGATACCTTTTTCAATGGCTCAATCATGGAATTGTACCAACGAAAGACTTCGGCAACCGAGAATTTGCCCTGACGCTGCAAAATGACGCCTATCTCCGATACCAATCATATCCAACTGCTGACCTGTAAGACCTATTTCGACCTTTATTGTCGAATCTCCTTTGAGCTAACACATATATGCCCAGGTTTCGGAAAGACATACTTAAGATGAATCCTTCTCGTTTCGAAATCGGACCTGTCTATAGCACCAACCCACGCGATCGCAAAACGCTACGAGGCGGCCAAATGAAGCCAGTCTCCAAGGAATTGGTTTTCGATATTGATTTGACTGATTATGATGACATCCGTACATGTTGTGTGAAAGCGAATATCTGCGCGAAGTGCTGGTCATTTGTGACAATGTCAATCAAGGTCATTGACACCGCACTACGGGAGGACTTTGGGTTTGAACACATCCTCTGGGTTTATTCGGGTCGTCGTGGTGCTCACGCCTGGGTGTGTGATCCCCGTGCGCGCAATCTACCGGATGATCGGCGCCGAGCCATTGCTGGTTATCTTGAGATGATCCGCGGGGGGTCACAAAGTGGAAAGAAAGTCAACATCAAACGGCCACTACACCCTCATATTGTACGCAGTCTTGAGTTGCTCAAGCACGACTTTGCCCGGACCACACTTGGTGACCAAGACACCTTTGAATCCGCCGAGCAGGCAGAACGCCTTCTGTCCTTATTGCCTGACAAGACATTGAACGAATCCCTGAGGAGGAAATGGGAGTCCTCTCCAGATCGTGCCAGCACCAGCAAATGGGCCGATATCGATTCACTCGCAAAGACTGGTAAGAGCAGCACGCTCAACCCAGCGACGCTCCGAGATGCGAAGCAAGATATTGTTTTGGAATATACCTACCCACGCCTGGATGCCGAGGTCAGCAAGAAGATGATTCATTTGCTCAAGAGTCCCTTCGTTATTCACCCGGGCACTGGTCGTATTTGTGTTCCCATCGATCCTCGCAATGCCGAAAACTTCGATCCTCTCTCCGTCCCGACGGTAATGACTCTACTCGCCGAGATTGATGAATATGACGCAAAACACCCTGCCGGCTCAGCGGAGGCTGATATCCCTGATGTGGAAGGCAGTGCGATGAATGGCTCCGACATGAAGGGTGGTCGTAAGGTGCAGGACTATGAAAAGACCAGCCTGAAACCTTACATCGATTTCTTCCGTTCATTCATCGCAGGCCTCATCAAGGAAGAGCGTGCTGGCAAGCGTGAACGCGATGATAGTGGCCCTGCTGTCAAGGCCGATCCTATGGAATTTTAACTGCACCATGTTTATGTTGCTTCGCTTTGCCTGGCTTCGCCTCCTAGAATTATGACTTTATGTTTTGTTAATTACATCCACCCATTTCATTTTGGACCTATGTCAAGGGATCGCACTTTTGAGGAGTTGAGGTTGTGCATGGAACCGAGTCATTTGCTATCAATCAGCCCGATGCTACATTTATTACATTCTCATTCGAATATATCAATGGAATTAAAATAATCACTCGGCCCTGGAACTTGTGAAATTGCAAGACGTGGAATGCATGCTAGAGGTAGAAGTATAACGATGTAGTAAGTGAAGTGATTGTATATTGGAAATATTGGTACAAATAGTCGCACAAGTAGTTGCACTAGAGCTAACCATGATATGGAGGCACAAGGGTGGTATCTCCATATCAGGCAAACTTCTCATTATCAAAAGGCACCTCCGACAAGATTAAGAGGAAATGAGTCGAAGATTAAATGGGGTAGTTAATTTAAGCACCAATGAAGTTCTTGACGGCTAAAGGTGGAAGGTTTTGTTAGCACGAGTCACACAAACATTATGTAGGAAGGTAGACATACTCTCCAACCAGCGCAAGTACTCCTTCTGCTCCTTGACGGAGATGTAGTCAGGGACCATATTAGCGAACTCGGCGTTAAGGCCACGGTCCTCGAGGTAGCGGTCCCAGAGACCCTGAAGGTCCTCATCGAGGTTCTCGAAGGGGGGACCGGCGTAGAGACTCTGGCGAGCCCAGTCCTTCTCAGCAGTCAGGGACTGGGCGAGCTCAGCCTTGGCGAAGTGGGAGACCTCCTCGATCTGGAACACACCGTCCTGGACAACGGTCTGGATCAGAAGGGCACCGTTGTTGGGCTTCTCAACGGTGATGGTAACACGGGCAGGGAAGCTGGGCTCGGGCTGCTCAATGTCCTCCTCGGCGGAGGCCTCGGCATCCTGGCCGCGGGACTGGTTCTGGAAGTCCAACTCATCGGTCAGAGAGGCGTCGTCGAAGTCCTCCTGTTCGCTGATGTTTTGGATATCGGCGACGGTAAAGCTGACGCGGATGCTAAGCAATGATATGTATCAGCATTTATCATTGAGATTAAAAAGCGGAATAGAGTGGTATGAATCGTACTTCTCGGTGCCGAACTTCTTGGTGAGGATGACCTCCTGGTCACCTGCAACATCCTTCACCTGCCACTCGCCGTGCTTAATAGTCTCCTCGATGGCTTCCAGTTGCTCCTCAAATTCAGGGATCTCGGAAGACTTCTCGTGCTTCAGCTCATCCTCGAGCTTGGCGAGAAGCTCAATATCGACTGTAAAAAAAGAAAATCGAAAATCAGCCCATGGCCACATACGGAATCCGCCACTAGACAAGCTCGGATTTCGGCGGACTCTTTCAAACATCATTCAATCCATCTTACCTTCAGATGAGGGAGCCTTGAAGATGCTAGAGGTCGAGAAGGCAGCGTAGGTGGGCTTAATGGCCTGCTTCCAGGATTGCTGGAGAGCGAGCTTGGGAAGTGCTGGGCGCAGAGCCGAAGTGGCAATGGAGCGCGAGAAAGTGCGCGGGATAGAGCGGGTGATAGTGCGAAGAGAAAGCATTGTGAATGTGGATTGTCTGAAGTTGATGAAGATGAGAGCTTGGGAAAAAGCAAATGAGCTAAGTTATTACGAGTGCCAAGACCGGCGCTTCTGTTTTGCCCGACTTTGCGCGACCACGCAATTTGATTCGACATTAGACAAAAAGGCCATATATAATTTCAATTGACTTTCATTGAAGAGGACAGTCAGTAATTTGGGTCGATTTTAATTCCTATCATAACTCGCTCTACTATATGTGCACGAACGGCTGGATGGAAAGCCTGGCGCATGAAACTATATATATGGACAACACAACCGCATTGAATTGAAATGGTATATTCGAGAATATTCGGCTGTACAGAATCTAGAGAAGAATCAATGTACCCATAATGCGCCAACCCAGTCTTTTTGGACACCAGACAAAAAAATATAGAGAAAAAGGAATCGTGATCATGACATGCTCTTCGGGGGGAAAGTAGACGTGAGTTTTTCTCCGGCTTTTGTGAACCGCATGAACTTGATCGCGCTGAGACCCGACCAGTGTCCATTCCAGTTCTTCATTGCGGTCATCGCATATTGATCGCCCAGATCGGGCATCCACAGTCCGGTCGAGAACTCCCGACCCTCGGTTTGCACCCGCTGTTTCAAGGCCTCCTCGCGCTTGCTAGGAGGACGTCCTTTCCGGCGCTCTGACTCAAGCTGTTTGATCTCCTCGGTATCACGGTCAATGTACCTGGGTTGGGTTAGTCCTGAGCGTGGTGGTGGATCGTAGGTGTTACATACTTGGCGACGAACTCGGAAATCTCTTCGGTCGAAAGGGCCTCAGTAAGCTCTTGAATAGCCTCAAAGATGTAATCAATTCGATCCACTATCTGAGTTAGCTGGGTGGCCTTCAATTGAAATGGGCAGCTGGCTCACAGTATGGCTGTCTTGCGCGGTTCACAGTGGCGTTATGGCGGGACAATCGATC
Source organism: Penicillium expansum (assembly GCF_000769745.1). Taxonomy (NCBI): domain Eukaryota; kingdom Fungi; phylum Ascomycota; class Eurotiomycetes; order Eurotiales; family Aspergillaceae; genus Penicillium; species Penicillium expansum. The sequence goes on from NW_015971412.1 coordinate 164,982, forward strand.
GTCGCGAGCACCAGCTTTGCGGAGGCGGTGGGCATCGCGACTGTTCTCATGAAGCGCATTCGTGGAACTGCGCTTCTTGGAAATCTGCTTGTGCACTTTTTCTAAAGTAACAGGCATGGTTGCGGGCTGATGACAAGAATTACTCCAAACACTCCGCCGTAGATTTCGATGATAATTTTCGTGGATGCACCGGCATAATTAGGCGGTGACCCCGAAATCACCGCCTTCCCCACTCGAGGAAAGCGCGTCTGCGCGTCGAGATAGGGACATTCCAGGAGTTATTTACTCCTTCAATTCTTTAACTGGGAGTTGATTTGGACCTCGCATTGTATTCCATATTCATTAGTCTCCCACTTGTGAAAATCTCAACTTATGTTATCATTTATTGCTTGAATTCGAGGACCCGCCTGTCCCTCGCACGGTGTCCACCATGGGCATTAAAGGTATGTTGCCTTGGGACTGTCTAGGGGGGAGATGAAAGGCAATTTTAACACAAACAAACAGGACTTCACGGGCTTCTCAAGTCCATTCAGAAACCATGTCATATTAAGAATTTCAACGGGCAAACACTCGGAGTCGATGCATATGGATGGCTGCACCGTGGAACTGTTGCTTGTTCCGTGGATCTGGTCCTGGACAACCCTACTCGGAAGTATGTCTGTTTGATATCTTCTTCTTGGACCCTTTGCTAACAATGCTATCTTATGATAGACACATTGATTTTGTCCTCAATCGAGTCCGCATGCTTCTTTTCTTCGGAGTGAAACCCTACCTCGTCTTCGATGGCGACAATCTACCCAGCAAGGCAGGCACCGAACAGGATCGCTACAAACGGCGTCAGGAAAGCAAGACCCTTGGACTGGAGTTACAACGGAAAGGGCGGATGCCAGAAGCTTACCAGGAGTTCCAAAAGGCCGTCGATGTGACACCCTACATGGCCCGGCAGTTGATTGAAGAACTGAAGCAAATGAATGTCCAATATGTGGTGGCCCCGTATGAAGCAGATGCCCAGCTGGTGTACCTGGAGCAACAGGGCGATATTGATGGAATCATATCTGAGGACTCAGATTTGCTTGTCTTTGGCGCAAAGCGGTTGATTTCCAAATTGGACCAACACGGGGAATGCATTGAGATAAATCGCGCCGATTTTACTGCTTGCCGCGAGGTCAGCTTGGTTGGCTTCAGTGATCCAGACTTCAGGAACATGTGCATTTTGAGCGGTTGTGATTACTTGGCAAATATTCCTAAGCTGGGGCTGAAGACTGCCTATCGGATTATTCGAAAACATCGAAATGTTGAAAAAGCGCTGCGCATGCTCCAATTTGAGGGCAATTTCCGAGTCCCAGCCGACTATCTTGCCAACTTCAGACAGGCCGAGTTGACCTTCCTTTACCAACGAGTCTTCTGCCGCAAAGCTGAAAAGCTAGTGACTTTGACGCCACCGGAAAAGGATGTCAATTTGGCCGCGCTGCCGTATATCGGCGCCGACATGGAGCCGGAAATTGCCGCCGGAGTCTCTCGAGGCGATCTGGATCCAACCACCAAGCAACCAATCACTATCAAGCCTTTAACCGCAAATAGATGGACCCTTGGAATCAATCGCCGCCAGACGTTGGGTACTTCGTCCGAGCTGAAGCCCAGAAAGTCCATCAATTCGTTCTTCACGCCGAAGAGGACGCCGCTGGCTGAGCTGGACCCTAACAGCCTAACTCCGTCTCCAAGCCAGCAGCGACTCCTGGAGCGCAATGCAAACAATAGCTGGCAGGCCAATACCGCGCCCTTCCGTTCCAACTCGGTCAGATCCACACCTCTCAGGGCCTTTTCTGACCAAGGCCTCAGCCCTATGGTTCGGAGTGTGGAACGTTCATCTTTCCTGGCCCAAAGTGCAAGATCATCGACCTTACAGCCCACAAAGAGGCAGAGACTTTGCTCTGAGGTTGAAGGCGATCCTCTACCTGCTTGTTCCCCTGCTCGCAGTCGGTTTTTTGCTCCTACTTCCGAACAAGCTAGCCCTAGCGGCCAAAAGCTCTTCCGGTCAAAACGGTCACGCAAATCAGTGGTTGGTGTCTTCTCTGATGAAATGGCAGAAGACATAATGTCCAGCATTCCCGATCCCAGTACTGCGCCTGGGCCTGCTGAGTCTAGACCCGAGAGCAACCTTGAGATATCTGGCAAGCCCAGTGAAGTTGAACCCCTTTCTAACCCTACTTCCAACAAAGCCGTGGTGACTGAGAACCTTGAAATATCTCAGAATAGTCCCAGGGATACCACACCGAATTCCCCACGTTTCAGCCAGGCTCTTGACTACCACGTTGACCGACAAAACTCAAATTTACTGTCCAAGTTCACTTTTCAAGCGGGGCAAAAGCCCGAAACAACTGCAGTCAGCCCTATCATGACTAGGGTTCCTGCGGTTCAGACTTCTCATAGACCTTCACCGCCCTCGACTCCCAGAAGTCCAGCTGCGATTGCACGGAGCAACGTTTTTCAACGACGCCTGACACCACTCCAGCGGATGGGACAGTCCGCTCTCAGAAGATCTAACAGCATCAACATTCCAACTAAACTGCGGGATGCTGAAGCTGCTGAACCTCGGACTGAAGCCTCCTCTCCTGTCATACATAAGGGGTCCTCTTTTGCGGGAACCCAAGGCAGCGAAGATATGATTGTCCCAGACAGTGAGGATGAAGAAGACGAGGATGAGCCCAGCACAGGGCACTCGACTACTCTTGATCTCAAACGCTTTTCTTTTGCCGCAAATTAGGCTGCATCTCTATTTGAATACGGAGCATTAGGGCAGGAACATCGGGTCTTGGTATCCGGGGTAGCATTGGACCACTGGTTTGGTGGGTTCCACTTTGGCGCGTAACCTGTGGTGTTAATACTTTTTTTAATTGGGGTTATTGTTTGACATAGCGTTTGGTTAGGGCTTGAGAATCATAGCATCTTGAAACATTGAAATATGCCCAATCGGTAAAATGTTGTACACATCTAAGTAGTGTAGACGGCCCAATATCTAAGAGGCTGGGTGAATCGCGTGGCTTGTGAAAGTGGGGCAAAGGTTATCGGGATCTGCACTAGTCCAGATCGGGACTAACACGGCCCAGACTTTCCCGTGTGAGTGGGCAAAATTACCCACTTAGAAGGCGGTCTGAGCTGGTTACCAGGGAAGCGGGAGAGTAAACAAGAGCGGTTGGCCCAGCCTCCTAGATTTCCTATACTCTTGCCTCATCCCCAGCCTCCAGAGAGATTTGGAGAATCTGTCAATTAACCTGACGTTGAGTTTTGTGCCAGCTACGATCCCTTCTTTCCCTTCCATTCTTTCTACACATTCCCTCTGTCATATACTTCCCACCTGTACTACACACAGGCGTCAAGTCATATCATATCTCTGACCCATCTGGAGAATCCACTAGGTGCGATCCAGATTCCACAATATTATCAAATATTTTGGATAATTTTGAAAGCATTCTCAGCATTGAATACGTCCTGAACAATCCGATCTTTATCCGACCTTTCACATTCTTCATCTACATTCCATTCCAACGATCTCGATCTCGATTCACTTGTCATCTGAACCACACGAGCCAACAATACGTGCGCCACGAGGTGTACAATTGAGTTCTGTGATCACATTCAGTCCAGGAAACTCCTTCTCGGAGACCCGAGAAGCGAGTCAACAAAAAAGTGAAGGAGTCCGACCTCGAGGTGGTCCTAGTTGAACACAATGGCTACTCCCTTTGCTCAAAAATGGGCCCGTAAGTGACGACATACCAAACCAAAGCCAGCAATAGGATTGTCGCTAATCCTTCATGCAGGGTTCATTCCAATGATCGGGTACCACCATGTGTTGATGATTATCATCGCGGTTGCTATTATCTTGTTATGTGAGTGCCTACCTTGGTCATTGCTCTCGCTGCTGGAATGTAGCTAACAAAATTCAGCACTCCTGTTGGCCGGCTGCTCTTCATCATCCCCACAAATGCCCAACATCTTCCTTATCTCCCTATACTATGAAAAGTATAACCCCATTAGGGATCTCGCACAGGTCGACCCGGGTGTTGTGACTGCCCTCTCCAACATCGTCGGCGGCGCAGAGTTGGAAGTCCGAGTGGGATACTTTGGTATCTGTGTTCAGCCTGATAAGGGATCTTTCATTTGCAATGCCAATGCGACAGCGCTGGCTGAGATTGTCACCGTGGATCAAGATCCTCTGAACCTGATCTGGGTTGCCTCAACGTTCAAGGATGCCGTTGTCTTCCCGTATCTCCTGTGAGTAGCCTGTGCGTTCTCAATGATGGACAAAACTAATACATATTTCTGCAGGATTGTCGCTGTTATTCTCGCATTCTTCTGTTTCATCCTTCTGGCGACATTCCCTGGCTGGCACGAGGAGGTCGACGAGTCTGGATCTGAGCATGAAGTCAAGCCTTTCCCCTCGCGCCCCGTCTCCCAGGCTGCCCTAGCCCTCATTTTCGTCTCCGCGGTATTCGTTCTTGTGTCTGTACTGTGGCAGCACACAGCATCTGTCGCTGCTAGTACGATAGCTCAAGACATGGGCAATGGAAGTGTAAGGAGCGGCGTGGGCTCTTCTGCAATGGTACTTGGCTGGTTTGGCTTTGTCTTACTGGTCATAGTAACTGTTGGTTTGCTGGTCATGATCTTGAGTATCAGTTTGATCCGCAAACTAACCGACGAGGAATAATCAATTTGATTGATCCTCAACGCCGAAGCAAGGAATCCTTGCTGTCTTTGCTTTCCTTTTTTTTTTTCTTCGCGACCTGCTTACACCTACCTCTTCTTCGCCTACGACATACCTTACCCTTATAACGGGACGACACAAATGGGAAATGAATAATACCTACGAGCACACGACACTGGCTCACAATCACGGAATGGATGGGAACGGAACACACGACACTTGGGACATTTTGATTTCCCCACGGGGAATTTGGGACTTGGGCAGTTAAATTTTACGAACATATTCGAGAATATGAACCCTCGCATGCTTTCTATTCTTCTATTTGACACGAGGCATCATGCATCTTTGCCGATCCGCCAAGATAGAATGAATGCAATGTTATCGAGTCACATTTTGTACAGCCTTTTTTTGCTGGCGTTTTTCTTTTGAGTGGACTTTTGTTTTATGTTCAGCACACGGCGTTTGTTCGATCTGGTCATGTATACCACAGCCTCTTGTTTATTCCCCACGCTGTGTCCGCCTTTTGCTTCTCACGCAGAAATGCAAATGCTAGTTATTCCTTATGACACGATGTCAAAAATGATACCAAAGTCAAGTCTTCATAACTCAATATCTGCAAGTCGTAACCTCTAAGACCGGGACTACTTTCACGGTATCTTTTTCTTTACATTAACAATACATAAATGGATTTGACTTCTATTTTCTATCAAAATTGCGTTTGGATATAATATATATAATCTTTCCAACAACTGAGATCTTCCTTTGCGCTTGGACAAGGAAGCCTTCCTCGAGTTTGTTTATCAAAATTAGCATTCTTTGCATGACCTTGCGCAATTTGTTTGGTACCAAATCCAGCAGCCATACTTTCTCTCCTGGCAGGGCACAGGATCGTCTACAGCCAACTAGGCACCTCCCGATGCTGATCCATCGTATCTATAAACTTTATCAACTCTTCATCAGATACCTGAAGCCACCGATCAATTGCTTTTTGTCTTCTATGAAGGCGATTAATAGACCCCTGTACCAGACAGCGAGTGATCTGGCCTCGTGGTCGACCTTTTGTACAGCTATGAGGTGCTTAAATGTGAAGTTAAACCACCCGAGAATTGCCCTGCTCGCGTTCGGCATGACGAACTATGTTCGGCTTCATCCGAGAGAACGCTGTCATGCTGGTGCTGCCACACGACGATGTACACCCACTGTGGAGTGTTAGATGTGTCGGTATCGGGAGCTGGACCCATGTTAGCAGCTGCAGTGACCTTTTGGAAGACTCTGGAAATCCTTTCCGCATACATTCTTCTCATCGGCTGCTTAAATTGACGACAGGCCCACCCTCCTTGTCAGTCAAGCTCTTCAAAATCGGTTTCCTTCACCTTCCTAAACAGGGATGATCCATAACAGTTCCTGTGATATTTGGACCAATCTGCTGCTCAAAAGCAAACAGGGAATATATAGGCCAATGCGAGATGTACATCGGCCTCCTTGCACATAGTTGCCTCGTCAACCCCGCCAAACGAGGGATGCAGGAAGTGGTATATCCTTGGCGTTGCGATATCATGTGGTGTCCCATAGACGACATCAGCCATATCAATGGTGTCTAACATCAACTTTCGGCAGTCAGCTTTGAATGCATTTTCTTCATCTTCGCCAAGATTCATGTCTGTGCGCAAGCGTTCCTCCTCATGATACTCAAAGTGAGGATAAGTGCGAGAGGGCTCCCTGGAACCATCTAGACCACCTCGCTCCAGCATTTAGTAACTGAGAGAAAACTCGAAGAGTCAAAGACGTGGGATGGATTCCCTCATTTGCAGATCTTGTTCGGATCCATCTAGTCGTAGTTTTAATCCACGTTGTTGTGCTCCTGACGTCCAAAGTCCATTTGTAGAACCTCAGTAAAAGCAACAATCCCGTCATTTTTGTTGGCAGTGTTTGTAGCGATCCATCAGGTGGGTATTCTGATTCTGTATATATATTAATGGTTAGCTGACCGTGTCCACAAAAGAAACCAAGCAGAAAACAAAGAAGAAAATCGAGAACCAAATGGTATGAGCATACCTCGTTTGGAGCAACAATGGGCCATCACTTGATATCCCTGATCTGATCGGCTGGAATTTGGAATCTCATCCATTCTCCTATCGCATCTATCCAACATGATGCGTATACATATAAATGAATATATAGAGCCCTCCGACATAAACACCATCCTTCGCACCTGATCAGGCTTCTTGGTGAGTTTGAAGTCAATCTTTTGTTCGCAGTTCAAAATAGCTCAGAAGTTGCTCATTTGTGCTCTTACATAATTTTGAACGTTGGAAGATACCCGTTGAGTATAGTAGCAATAACAAGGCCATAACAAGGCCGACTGTGAGAAAGTGGGCCAAGGACTCTTTTTCATCAAGGCAGTTCGCGAGTTGGACAGAGTGCTCGTTGCTATATTCGTCCCCCGGGCGGTCTGCACCCCTGCCACACCATTATTGAGTAGTGAATGTGTGCAGGACAAGAGCTAAGAAATGTAGATAGATCTCTTTTAATGTAGCCAGAAAGCGTGTCCCACGAGATCTTCTTATGGCTACTAGCAAGGGGAGAAAGAGACGGAAGAATGACGATCTATGTAATCTAGCAAAAGCAGGGTATTTATACCCTATAGATAAGCAAACTTCTCAGTCAGCTAAAAAACAAACATCTATGGGACGGTCCAACAGATCTTCAGAAAGAGCAGATAAAGGAAGGTTGATCTTTCGTGGAAGCAAGTGGAAGGGGTTTGTGGATTGAAGGTGACAATGAACGCAAAACAAACACTAACTACGTCAAATATCCTCCCAAGATCAAGCACACTTTTCACTTATATACTTCATTTATATGAGAATCATATAATCATACTTTACAAAATAAACTGTTCGGATACCGCACTCAAAAGTATCTTTCCTCGCCCTTAAATACTCATCTTACAATCCGGGGATAATCTTCCGTTGAGCTACCAGTGAAAAGAGCAGTTTTAGCATGAACAAGGTATCTCAGCTCTTACTTTGCTGGCCCCACATTAGAATAGATGAGTGACTGGTATTTTCATTCCCGATCAAGGCTCTCAACCTAACTCTCAAGACTACATCTCTCCAACACCCCAAAGACCAACCTTGGCGCAATGTGTGCCACCTACGGCCTATTCTCGCTCGAGGGCACGCTGGTCCACGAACTGGTCCCCACTATCGTGCTCTTGCATAGAGGAGCTAGCACCTTCAAGGCTGGCCGCTTGCTTCTTGCGGCCATGTGCGCCGTTATGTCTAATCTCGTTAATGGTCTGGCCCTGCATCGGTGTCCCGAAGCCGCGGTTCACATCACCCGAAGTGGCTCCTAGTAATGTATTCGCAGCCGACGTGTAGGTGGCGACTTCATCTTCTTGTCCCGCGCTCACATTGAAGTTGTTGGCTTGACCGGGGATTGAGGAAACGGGGTCGGGGAGATAGGAATTGCTTGCTGGGGCTGCGCCGGAAGGGAATGGCTGCGCGTGGTATTCGGGGTGCTGGTCTGCCTCATTGATTTTGCGACCGAGTTGATGCTGTAAGCTTAGTTAATGCGGAGTAATATTGTGAATTCTAAGATCAAACATACACCCTTATCTGTAATTGGGTCTCCGCGAGGGGCTGAGGGGTTAAAAGCACCCTGCTTGAAGTTCGCGGCGTTATTAGCTTTCGAGGAGTTACTCATTGTGAATATATATTTGAGATTAGCAAAGAACAGGACTATAATATAACGAGTCCGGGTTGCGTTTTATATTCCAAGGCTTATGATGTAATTATGTGGTATAAATCACATTGTAGAAAACCAGAACAATTAACGTGGCGTCAAGCTCATCGCTGGCACGGTGACAAGGGGCTGGTGAATTTGATTGAACTATTATCGAGCCATACTTCCACTACGAAAGGTTCTAGTCCATTGAGGCGAGGGATGAAGTGCGGATGACATCAAAATGTAACTTGCACTCAACAGTTATGATCGATCAGGAATGCCTCCGAACGCCTTTTCCAATTATTGGCACTTATGTATCCAAGTCTTATTTGAGCCAGCATATGTCGGGGCACTTTGCCTCATTCGACGAGCGCCGAAGAGCCATACAGCTGAATAACTGGATGTGCTAAAATCCGACCCATCCTTCCGGTAGCATCTCTACTCTATCAATTAGGGTTTAAGAGTCTAGTCAGAACCAGCATTTGACCTTTCATGAAGGAAAGACCACCGATGGTAGATCTAAAAGGCTTCTTTCCGATAGAAAGGGTAGCGAAGAAATATATACTTGTGTTATTCCCAACGAATAAACAATTCCCACTGATGAAATCGTTCAACGAATTGATTTTTGCCCTCTTATTCGGTGTCATTGACTTCTAAGGTGCCTGGATTGTGTGCCACCGTTTTACCATCCTTGTTCTGGAAGCGTATCTGTTAAAAGCGAACGTGCCCTTAGCATGATACATCTAGTCACATTCCCAGATCATATTATCCTTTCTACTCACTTTTGGTGGATTCTTCACATCAACCTCTTCCGCTCGTTGCTGGTCTGTGATTACTTCTTCCACCTGAACATATGCTATTAGCGCACTTTGCCCACAAAGCTCGTATAAGTCAACAAAGGGTTGTCTATAAGTTGTGGTTTACTAACATGCCCTTCATGCGTTCCACCGCGGATTCTGGTCCAAACATAATCGCCACGATTAATAACATTGCCGTATTTATCTGTAACTTTGGAATCACCCATGATGTTCACCGTTTTTGGGAAAGATGGAACAAGTAGATGAATATTCAAATTGAGTGTACTAGATATCGGGACCATGGCATCTCGCTACATATATTCATTCGAGCGAGGATTGCACTGTGTAGAGTCACGATGATCTCATATTGCCTCACCCCCATATGTCTATCTAATTTTATCGCCACGAATAGCACTAATAATAGGTCGCGGCCTGGTGCCAATATCCCAGGTAAGCAATGCCAGCATCGGTAATGGAGACCTTTCTCATTTGCCGCTGCATCGCGCTCATGCAGCTAGCTATACGTACCGAATTTCGCTGCCAGGTGAGTCAAAAGTCATACACAGAAAGGTCTCTTGCACAAATTATACTTTTTTTTAAAGCCCTCACATATATCAAAAAAGACAGTTACTATTGTAGAATTTTGAAAGGTTAAAATCACCAGCTAAAGAAACACCCAAAAAAGACATCACAATACACAAGAGCGACTGACTATTTTTGTTTACATAGATAGATTGAAAGAAGTCTCAAGGCACCGAGGCTGAAATTGTAGATTCAACGTTGAACAGTAGCTCGGAGGGGAAAATTGATAGCGATGGATAAATTGGATATGAAGCTATATCAGAAAGTAGCCGGTGGCATCAGGCTCAACATAAAGCTCATTTGATAATCTATTCTATGTATTCTATTCAAATAATTTTTTAGGACAGAAATTGCGGTGGGAAAGGTGTTTGCCAAATCTTTGACATATTGACCACCGCTTCACCCCCAGAAATGGGGTAAATAAACCAGTAACTCGGACCATTCATATCACACCCTATAGATTGATATAGTCCGCACAGCGGGTAATGCCAAGCTGCTCAACCAGGAACTCATTGACAAACTGGCACTTAGGATCCTGACGCTTCTGAATGGCCAAGAACTCGGGCAGCTTGGGGAATTTCTCCAAGGTGTAGGTAGCATTAGGAGCACTCATTTTGTTCCAATGAGAGCGAGCGTTGTAGGTTTCACCGAAGTGAGGGAGGAATTCATAGGCCAATTCCTGGTTTTGCCAGAGGGTGGTAAAGTTGTTGTATTCTTGGATCCAGTCAATCTCGATGATCGCAAAGACACCGCTAGACTCGGGACCAAGGTTGTAGGTGTTGACAGGGGACAAATATGTATCATCACCCTTGAGGGTACGGTGCTGGATGACCATTTGCTTGTTATAGGGAGCCTTCATGCGAGACGTCTGGGCTTGTTGGAAAATGGTGTAGTTGGTGGCGGCTTCCGCGTACTGCTCGATAGGAAGGAAGTGCTCGATCTCGGCGTAGAAGCCTCGGGAACAGACACCTTGGGGAGAGCAAGATGCGGCGTCAGTGACCTCGTCGTAGCAGATGTACTCCTTCTTGCAGTCACCGCAGCCGTTGGCGCAGTAATTGAGAGTGCAGTTGCGAACACCAGTATAGTTGGTCGGCTCCCAGTAAGACAGGAAGTAAGTAGGCTCAAGGGCCCAGCTTGAAGTGTTTGCATCCCAGTCAAAGTGAGGACCCCAAACAGTCATACGATCATGCTCTTTATACAGTTGGGCGAGCTCCTTGTACATCTTCGAGTAGTCGGAAGTGGCATTTAAGACCTTGGTAGTTTTCTTCAGGAGTTGGGTAGGCTGAACCTTGATGGTCAACTCCGTGATCAAACCGAGGGCACCAAGACTGATACGAAAAGCCTTCAGTTCTTCTGCATTGTGCTTCTCGTTGATGACACGGAGATTTCCCTGCGAATCCAACACACGCAGCCCAATGATCTGGGTTGCAATATTACCTAGGCTGGATCCAGAACCGTGGGTGCCGGTGGAGGCTGCACCCACAAAGTTTTGAACACGCTCAACACCGAGATTGCTGAAGGACAAGTCGTTGGCCTTCAGCTCTTGGACAAGATCATCAACATCCCAGCCGGCACCAAATGTGACGGTCAGATTCTTCTTATTGATATGGAGCTTCTTCAGATTGGTGAGGGAAACAATATAGGTGGGCTTCTCAGTGAGAGTATTGTCAACACAGGTAGTGAGGTTACCGAATCCATGACCATTTCCAACAACTTTGATATGGGAGCCCGTGGGGTACTGTTCCTTGAGGAACATGGCGGTGGCATGCTCATTCTGAGGAGCAATGTAGGCGTCAGACTCGCAAGTAACCTCAAACTGCCAGTTGAACCAGCGGTAGGCGGAGCCAGACACTGCGTGCAGCAGAACCAGCAAGAAAGCCAGCTTAGGGCTAAGCATTTTGGAATCTACGGAATCTCTGATGTCAGCAAAGTGGCTAGAATAAGAGAGAAATGAAACAAGAAACTAACAGGAAATATGAATGCTCAAACTATGTGCAAGATCTTTGATTAAAGGTACTCGTGTTCGTGTTGAAAGAAATGGAGATACGAAGGAGAAGGGACAACCAAGGCAAGTTATATACACTCGAATTCGCGTATCTTTCAAACATGCCCACTTTACGGACACATGGAGTGTTTCATTTGCTGAAACACTCCACTCTCGACCAAATTTTCCCCTTTGACTGGAGCTTTCTGACCCGTGTCGTCTGCTGTTGAGTTGTTGTCGATCAAACGGGTCGACGGTGAGATACAGGTGTATTTGGAGAGGAAAATCAAACCCTAATTTACCTCAAGAATGCTGGTGTGCATCAGGCCACCAAAGGCTTTCTCGGATCAGATAACAGAAATTGGGATGGGATGAACACGCGATGATGATCTTAATTAGTGTGGTATCCACTTTTGGCCGTTAAACTCAATTCAAAACCTATTTGATACTTACTTCATGCACACCGAGTGACCTTATCTGAGCAGATTTGGGCTGATCCCACCTACCTAAATAGGTAACCCTTATCGATCACCATGTGGCAGAGCCATCCATGGAACCTGTGAAGATCCATAACTTTACAAAGTTAGAAGGTTCCCTCTTTTGTGGCCCCTCCCTTTAAAGTTATTGTCTACAAGAATAGTCAGCGGCTTGTGCGGCTTTATGACGTCTTTTGGGGAGTCTTTTTAGATGTCGTTTTATGTCTTTCTATATGTCTTTTTAGATGGCTTTTCTTGTAGATATGTTGCCTTCCTTTTTCGGTTTCATACATAGATCTCACAAGAAGGCGAAGAAAGGCTTAATTTATGAACTGGACTTTTTTAAAATCTATAAGAAGGAAAACCCAAGTTGCCGGTGAAGAAAGTGCCAAGGTTGCTTCTTAAAGCCTTAGTGCATAGGGCTTTACCTTGGAATCCAGACTCTGAAGATTACATATCTACTTATCATTTGACAACGTGCTACGATGAACCTCATATGTACGATCGACAGTAGTCATTATGATCCTCACCGGTGAGTTCGTATCTAGTAGCCCACAATTTTATTATCTCGGACAAATGAAGCCGACGAACATACCCTTTCCGTCATTGTCAGGCCTTCGTACATGATCATCAATGTCCCGTGTGATGAGCTTCTGGTGGAAGCTTTGTGTGTATGTAGGAAGAAATCTATATATTCTTACCCTTTCAGTCGTCGAAAATTACTACTGTGTAGCAACCGATTGTGGAATTCCTTTTCTTTCCTCTCCCTTCCAATTGAGAGTATATCTCCGATATGAAGTCTATAATCCTCTCGTGCTTTGTTATCTCTGCGGCCGCATCCCAGAGCTACCTGCCCACTGAACAGATCGATGTCCAATCCAGTCTTCTTTCTGACCCTAACCACGTCGCCGGCAAGACTGTTGACTATATGATTGCCGGAGGTGGCTTAACGGGCCTCACCATTGCCGCCAAGTTGACTGAGAACCCTAACATCAATGTCCTGGTCATTGAGAACGGCTTTTACGAGTCTAGCGAGGGAGAGATCATTGAGGATCTGAACGACTACGGCGACATTTTCGGCACCACTGTTGACCACGCCTATGAAATTGTCTCTCAGGCGATCAATAACCGAACCGAGAACATCCGATCTGGCAATGGTCTTGGAGGGTCAACTTTGACCAATGGTGGCTCCTGGACACGTCCCCACAAAGCTCAGATCGATTCTTGGGAGAAGGTGTTTGGAAACAAGGACTGGAACTGGGACAACTTGTTCCCATACATGCAGAAGGCCGAGATCGCCCGTCCTCCGAACGATGTTGAGATCGCCGCTGGCCACTTCTATAATTCTTCCTGTCACGGAACGAACGGCACTGTTCATGCTGGTCCCCGGAACAACGGAGAACCCTACTCTCCAATAATCGAGACCCTTATGGATTCTGCCAAGGAACGTGGTGTTCCCACCCAGCTAGATTTCCACTGTGGGGTCCCTCGCGGTATTTCTATGATTCCCAATGCGCTACACGAGGATCAGGTTCGCTCGGATGCTGCGCGTGAATGGCTTCTGCCCAACTACAAACGCCCGAATCTGCAGGTTCTGACAGGTCAGTTTGTTGGAAAGGTCCTCATCAACCAAACTGCTACTTCTGGCGCTATTCCTGGTTACAAAGCCGTTGGTGTAAACTTCGGCACCAACAAGAATGTGAACTCCAATGTATACGCCAAGCACGAAGTATTGCTAGCTTCCGGCTCTGCTGTCTCCCCCCGGATCCTAGAATACTCGGGCATTGGCTTGAAATCTGTACTCGATGCCGCCGGTATTCAGCAAATTGTTGATCTCCCTGTCGGTCTCAACATGCAGGACCAAACCACCACTACCGTGGGCTCTCGTACCAAGCCCTCTGGCAATGGTCAAGGTCAGGCCATCTATTTTGCTACTTTCAATGAGACGTTTGGGGATTACGCTCCTCCGGCCCACGAGTTGCTCAACACCAAGTTGCACCAGTGGGCTACTGAGACGGTTGCGCGAGGTGGTTTCCATAATGTGACTGCTCTTGAGATTCAGTATGAGAACTACCGTGATTGGCTGGTCAATGAAGAAGTTGCCTATACGGAGTTGTTCCTCGATACTTCCGGCAAAATCAATTTTGATTTATGGGATCTTATTCCATTCACTCGTGGTTCCGTGCATATCCAGGGTAACGACCCCTACCTACGACGGTTTTCTTACGACCCTAAGTTCTTCATGAACGAACTGGATCTTCTTGGCCAAGCTGCTGGGTCGAAGCTTGCGCGCGAGATTTCCAACACCGGGGGTATGCAGACCTACTTTGATGGCGAGACTACACCAGGATCCAACTTGGCGTACAATGCCGACTTAGACCAGTGGGTGGATTATGTCAAGCAGAACTTCCGCGCCAACTGGCACGCTGTCGGCACCTGCTCGATGATGGCAGAGGAGCTTGGTGGTGTTGTTGATTCTGCGGCTCGAGTGTATGGTGTCGAGGGCCTTCGCGTGGTTGACGGTTCGATCCCGCCGACTCAGGTGTCTTCCCACGTCATGACTGTCTTCTACGCCATGTCTCTGAAGATTTCCGACGCTATTCTGGCAGACTTCCATGCCAAGTCTTCGAAGCACTGATTATCAATGTTTAGGATCGATCTTTATGCGGCGGGAAACCGGTTATATGGCTCGAATCTTTTACCAGATGGCCTCGGAGTCGTGGTATCGCTGTAATTGCTTTCATTAGAGAATACACGTTTTGAATGCAAGCTGAACTTGGACATAATAAAAAGTCATAAGGTTACAGATAATGCTAGAGGCCAGCCCGTAGACCAACCTTCCGAAACTGCAGCTTTGGAGACTCCATACAAATTGAATATCAATAGTCCATGGAGTAACCCCCTCTTCCTGAACCTCCGCCACTGTTGTGGCCACTCTTGCCATCATATGCCCCATCGTGTCCATTACTATGGTCATCCAGCGACCTGTACTGGTAGTATTCACCTCGACCACGACCTCGGCCACGGCCTCGGGCGTTGTTACCGCGCCCACGTCCGACACCTCGGCCACGACCTCGATGAGCTCCCCTTCCTCGCGGACTATCATCATATTGGGGACGTCCATCACCTACGCCGCGCTGGGCGGAGTGGGAGTTGCCGCGGCCATGAGATGGGGCATCATAGCCATTGTTTTGACTGGGTGGCCAGACGACGTTTTCATCATCCTGCTGGAAGCGTCTTTTTTGACTCCTGTTCAAGGGCTGCTCTCCTTGACGATATTCTCCGCTGTCTTCAACTCGTAGTACAACCTTCTCGCCGACCACAGTCTCAAATGTCATGGCCCTGTCGGCCGGAATGGGATGCCAGTTTTGGATCTTCCCTGCATCGATGAGACGAGCACCTTTGCGAACAGCCAGTACTACGATTGGCAGTGGGTTCTCGGTGTGATATGCTTCCGTCGCCGGAATAGGCGCCACGCGGGCCGCCCATATCTTGTTCTCCAAGTTTCCGGTTCCGGTAACCTGCCACTTTAGTTTCTTGCCCATGCCTCCAACCTTGTCCAGGATTGAACGTGGCGCTGGGCGTGGGGTGATTAGGATGCTGTTAGCCATGTACTTCAGGTCATTTGATTCAGCAAGCCCTGGGGGCAGCAATGGAGCCAGCAGATTCTGTGTCATGCTGTTTGAAACCTCTGGAGTAACCAGATATCCCGTGTAGAAGACGACTCGCTTGATATACAGCCGTCCACAGCGGCTCTTGGTTACGTTCAAAGCAGGGTTGCGCAGGGTGAGGTTGTGGGCATTGACCATGCGCTGCACCTCAGCAGTCTCAGTTACGGGGTCAAGGTATGTGCAGCCCTCAGTTACCTGGATGACTTCAGCAAGGATTGGCATCCGTGCAGTAGAATTTCCACTTTGAAGGTCTCTGTTTAGGCCCTCAAAGAAGTCTCGGAACCCTTTCACACTAGCAGAAGGTTAATACCGTGATGTGCTGGGATTCTTCAATTTAATTTCCAGGGACTTACTGCCTGACACGGTCCTCGTAGACGCGAATTTCCGCAGCCTGCTCGTAAGTGAAAACAAGATCCTCAAGGAAGTTCTGCTTGAAGTTCATCGTTGTCGCAAACCGTTGACCATTTGGACCAACTTCGGGCTTGAGACCAATGAGATCGAATTCAAGGCTTTGACTGGCGACCATCCGCTTGATGATTTCTGAAAATCCAGCCTCGCTTCGACCAGTCAGCAACACCGTGAGTGCATCTTTCTGCTCCATGCTATTCCTAACCAAACTAAGCTGCAAAAAGTCAGTTGTTATGCCCCAAAGATGGAATATACGATCGAAAGCACACAATTTGTTCGTTCCACCAGCCTTCCCATTTGCGAGGCTCTTCTATCTCCGCGCCTTTTCCTGTAGCAGCGAGGATGTTGGGGTCGTGCCACCATCCCCCAGTTGCGAAACTATCATTGGTTTGGAGGAACCCCACCGAGGAGCCATGCCATAGCTGAGGGTTTGGCAGAGGACTTAGAAATACTGGAAGAGCGAGCGGAGGTTAGTGGTGGATGTCGGACCATCCTAAGTTTGCATATGCTCACAGGTGTTATCGAAATCGTAGACGTGAATTGCGCGAATTTGAGAAATAGCTGAAAAATAAAAAAAAGGTGTCAGAATCATAGCGGGGTAATGAGCCATATCGAGAACAAACCTGGCAACTCCTTGTTCACGATAGACCAGCGCCGTAGCGAGGTGATGGTATACGGCGGGCGATGAGTCCCGCTTCCTGTGCTGTAGGACATGTTGGTAGAACCCAAGCGTGCTAGTTTTTCCGAGATTACCGCTTTGGCAGACCGCATTCTACCAGAAAAAGAAGAGAGAGGATGTTAGCGCATAGTTGGGAGAGGAAGAGAGTTGAAGTCGCAAAACGAGCAAGCGCGGCGACGGAGCTCCCGAGAAATCGGTTTTGCCGCCGAGAACGCGATAAACGTGACAAACGTGACTTCAGGAACTAAACACCAGCTAACCCACCCCTGGCATGTCGCTTGTATGGATGATGTCGATTTGCGACAGAAAATCCTCCAACGGACCCTTCAAGAGGTAGCTGATGAGGAGAAGGAGACCGCAAATCCTTGTGTTATTTGTCTCGACACTATCACCGAGCCGTGTGTGGCACAGCCATGCCACCATTCCAACTTCGACTTCCTCTGCCTTGTGAGCTGGATCGAGCAGCAACCTAAATGCCCATTATGTATGACTTGTTGACACCCATACTGCTGAATAGACACTACTGACAATACAACAGGTAAAATCGAGTTGACAGGAGTGCAATACGACCTCAACGCCACACAAGGCCCGAAGCTATACAAGGTTCCGCCCCCGAGCACAACAATCCCGACAGTTCCAGCCGCTGCCCGATCACGTCCCAGTAATCGCTATGCCCCAAGAGGAGGACGACGTCCTCTACCCCTACCGCGACCACAGCCAGATGACCCACTCGAACGCCGGCGCAACGTCTATCGCAACCAAACATACTCTATGCGAGTCGGATCTAATCGGTTGTCTCAATATCGAGAACTGACGCCAGAGCTCTTCAGCCGTGATGAGGAGCTCGTCTCACGCGCGCGGAAATGGATCCGCCGTGAACTACGAGTCTTCTCTTTCCTGAACCCGGAACCGGTGGAAGAAGAGCGGATATCTCACCAGGTCTCGCGCCCTGGACCTCAACGGCTGGAAAATCGCAGGGCGAACAATGCCGAGTTCCTGCTGGAATATGTCATCGCTATCTTACGCACGGTCGATCTCAAAGGCAGTGCTGGACAGGCGGAGGAGCTGCTGCGTGATTTCATCGGCCGTGACAACGCCCGTCTGTTCCTCCACGAATTGCAGGCGTGGTTGAGGAGTCCGTATAATTCTTTGGAAGACTGGGATCGTCATGTTCAGTACTCGAATACTCCACGGGGTACGTCTGACGGAGGGTATACGGACTCTGATGGCTCGAGTCGTAGATCGACTTCTGTGAACAATTGGAGTAGGGCACAGAGGTCCCGAAGACCATACAGGTCCAGGTCCCAGGAGGCGATTGACCGATCCAGGTGGCTGCAGCAGGCTCAACAGCGATATAATCCATATTAGGCATGCAGCTTAACATCAAGGTACCACATCTACAAATTTGATAATTGTCTAGGGAAATAAACGCACATTAGAGTTTAATCGAGCATTTTGATGTTCTCTTTCGCTGCTGTCTGTCCTCAAGTTCAAAGTCGACAAGATACTAAATCTGAACAGGCTCGGTCAAAGCTTCTCCCCCCACCCCATCCATATCTTGCGAGAGAATGAATTCATAATAATAATAATAAAAAGGAACAAGGATTTGCGCGGCTACTAATAAAGTAAAAAAGTGGTGATATATTGACCCTGCCCAGAAGCATCTAAACGTCGACCAGCGCTTGCACACCGAGTCGTTCATCTAGAAACGAGGGAACCATAAAATCTCATCACTCGGAAGCCTAAGCTACCAGGACATCCCTCCAAGATCCTGGATTCAATGGAACTGAACAGACGACTTCCACTGCGGTTTCCGCTATGGCTGTCTAGGGTCTGAAATGTTCAATAGCTCCCGTGCAGGTTGGGTCTATACAACCGTCGTAATCTTGACTTACGGTTCAACAACGCACTAGAATTTCGTGTTGCTTCAATCTGCTCTATTTGAACATGTACTATGGCTCTGGCTTGCGGGCTCGATTGGTTCAGTGTTTAGTAAATGGTTCTAGGTCTGAACAAGTGGAGTGGAGAGCTCGATGGTGTTGATACGCTATGAATCTCTGAAATGGAAAGTGCTATGTATGCTAAATAAGAATGTATGAATGTAGTCGTCACTTCATGAAAACAAGCAGGGCTGCACGGTGCTTACTTCCGGCGGAAACGCCCTCTACCCCGCGAGGAACCTCCTCTGTTGATGTTTATTGATCGATAGTTGGCATGAGCTTGGGGATTGATCTTCCGGGCACGAGGTTTTTTTGCTTCCGCAGCCTCAGAAGGCTTCTTCGGAGGTTTGCCCAAGGGTTCTTGTTCCTGTGACTTCGCAGCAGATGAAACAGCTTCCTTGATTCTCTCCGAGAAACTCTTCGGTCTAGAAACAGGCTTTGGCTCTTCTCCGAATTCGGGATCATCGTCCGAGTCCGGATCAAACTCGGCCTCGGTATCAAGCTCCGGTTCTGACATAGTATGAAGGGAAGCGGCCTCGTCTGCCCGCTCAATGTCACTAGGGACATCGTCCCAGCCGTCATTAGCAGCAGGTGGATGTTGTGTCTCCAGAACTGCTGTAACATCATCCTCGCCTTCCCAATCCTCGTCCATCGCAGGAGCTGGGTTTGATTTGGGCTTCAGTTGATGGATAACTGGCCTCATAATCACTCTTCGCGTCGTCCGCTTTTGGCCCTTCTTCTTGTACTTCCGGTTCACCTCTGGTCCTTGACTGTCCTCAACCTGGATCTTGGCAGCTTCTTCCGCCTCTGCCTCTTCCTCCATCTCGCGCATCACATCCCAGTCGTCTTCCATACGATCCTCTTCCATATCCCGCAGTCCTTGGACCAAATGCGTCAGCCCCTTGCTAGCGAATCTTTGTGGCTTGCGCGAAACAATAGGACTGAGTCCTGGACCATCATGCTGTTCGGTAGGTGGGGGGTATCGTCCAGAGTTGGAGCGACGGAGGAAAGATGGGGTGCCAGACTGCGCTTCTTGGGGTGATATTTCGGGCACCAGGTTTAGCGGATTTATCTTTTGGGAATCTACATTATCATCCGCCTCCACCATAGCGGCATAACGCATAGTTGTCGGTGTTGCAAATAGATTTGCAAGATAGAACTGCTTGGTCTCAGACGCAGGGGTTCGCGCAAGCCTGGGCGTCTCCTGCTGAGGCTCTTCTTCCGGAACCTGAGGCATCGTGTTCATCCTTTTTTTGGAGGGAGTTCGGAACGCGGCAGCTAGGTTATTCGTTTGCCTTTCTGCGGAAGGCGTTCCGCCACTCCCACCAGATTCAGATAGCATATCGAAGAGGCCCAATGTCTTTCCATCACGCTGAGGCGTAGGCCCAATTGCGGCCTTGAATGGTGACGGTGCTGGTGGTCCTTGTCGATGTGTACTGGGACTAAAGAGTCTGCGAAGAGTTGATGGCGAGTCATACGGATCGAGCTGTGCAGGGTGGTGCTTGGTGCGATTGTTGGATGGAGTCGCAAAGAGTCCTCTAGATGATTTCCGGGGTGTGACTTGGAGATATGCGCTATCCTGGCCGGGGGGAGATGCATGTTTCCGCTTTTTCGAGTGACTTTCATATGGCTCCTGTCGACTGTTTTCGCGTCGGCTTAGGGATGCCTCAAGGGCCTTGAGGCGACTATATTCCTTGTATTTAGCCGCTAATGAATTAAAGTGTAGTATTAGTAATTTATGTCGTTGTAGGTAGATCTCGTGAATCTTGACATACCAATATCCGCGTTTTGTTTGATATCATCGCGTCCGGCTTTGCGGCCCCCATTGGCTGACGAGAAGGCTTTCTCCCATGTTTTCAATTCTGCACGAACATTGATAGCTTGAGCTCCGACCTCAACACTGGAAGTAAGAACGTTGTCGGCCATTGTTGCATTGTATGTGGTACGAGACAACCTGGTAGAAGAGCAGTCTAGCCGTAAATCGATGGATGCGCGTCACGCGACGCGAACTAATTAACTAATGTCAGACTAAATTGGCAGGCGGTCTGGTTTTGGCACGTCTGCCAATGATTTCGCCCAAGCAAGAAGGCGGTATGTTTCTGTCACAAATTGGACTTATGTTGAACTCTTAAGGATATATATTTCGCCCTTCAGGGCATACTGCAAAAAGAAAATATACAGAGAAGATTAGTATGGCCCCTGCACTAAGGATGAGATGACTCAATCAAAGAGAAGAACCTATTTTCTTTTCTTCGAGGTCCTGAATTGAGGTTATAGGTGCGGTGTGGATCTTCATAATGCATCTAATTGGTCTGGCTCTATCTGGTAGTCACGTGGGCGACCCACCTGCGTCCGGTGTTCGAGTCTCAGTTGCAGCGGATCCACATTTCCTGCCAAGCCCATGTTGTATGCACTCCGTATTCCGTACACTTCCAAGGTTGTCACTTCAAACCCACCCTCACCCCCAAGGCTAATCGCTACCCCCGCATTGGGTTTCCGGCTGAGGACAGAGTTTCGGGCTAGTCGGAGAACCATGTGCCGTAACGGCCTGGCCAATCCACCCACTGCGAGCCCTGACTAGAATGAATAGGGTTCTAATCTCCACCAAGTGGTGATTGCGGCAGTCTGCGGAGAACTTTGCTATGAGTCCTCCGTCCAAAATATTTAGCACGCGTCAAACTGAACAGTAAGGGGAATCTAACAACTGATTGTTTATTACGCAAGATCCTCAAGATCCCTTCAAAATATGATTCTTTTGTAAACTTCGGGGTTAACTTGGTATTATAACCGAAGCTCCATAATTTATGGCGCACCTTATCCGGGCGCTAGCACCAAACATCCCGACCTCGGGAGGTCGATTGTATAACGTAACGTATTCGATAAGCAAGCTGCCATCTCCAAAACATCTACAGAGTAGGAAATCCTATATAGGCCACTCTTATATATATATACAACCACATTCGTTTTCTATCTTAGTCGTTGTCGATAGCCATGGATAAGGCTTCTGAACATTCCATATCAATTTCAAGGAAATGCAACAGCTACATGATTGTTATGTCAAAATTTATGTTGCTATAAGGCAGAAATACATATCTATCAATTATTAAGTAAAATAAGGACTGATGGTGTTGCCTATCACAAAGTTAAAATTGCCAAGAGGTGGCTATCAACGAATCTACAGTTGAGCGAACTATAAGAAGGGTACAGTGAATCCCGCAAAATACCCTGGAAGAGCAGCCCTCACTATACACCTTTCTATACACACTTCTCCCAAGATGCGTTCTTCTTTAAGCACATGGACTCTTTTCCTATCCTTCCTAGGATGTAGTGCAGCTGCTCCAACAGTACCTATTCTCCCTCACCACCTGATTGCGCGGGACACCCCTTTCAACAGCAGTCTTCCAAATATCACCATTTTCGCTACTGGAGGCACTATTGCCGGCTCTGCTGCCTCAAACACTGCGACCACGGGATACACCGCTGGTGCACTTGGTGTCGACATCCTTATCCAAGCTGTGCCTGCGCTCTGGAACATCTCAAACGTCAAAGGTGTCCAGGTCGCTAATGTTGATTCGGGCTCCATCACCCCCGAAATTCTCCTGAACTTGACATCGCTGATCCAAGAGGCTCTGGACGATCCATATTGCCAGGGAGCCGTTGTCACTCATGGAACAGATACTTTGGAGGAATCGGCGTTCTTCCTCGACATGACTATCAAGTCGGAGAAGCCTGTCGTCGTGGTGGGTGCTATGCGACCGGCAACAGCTATCAGCGCTGATGGACCCATGAACCTGCTGGAAGCTGTCACTCTTGCGGGAAGCCCTGAGGCACGTGGCCGTGGTGCCATGGTTGTGCTGAACGACCGTATCGGGAGCGCCTTTTACATGACGAAAACGCATTCAAATTCCCTAGATACTTTCAAGGCAACCGAACAAGGCTACCTGGGCTTCTTCCTGGATACCAAGCCGCTGTTCTACTATCCTCCAGTCTTGCCTATCGGCCAAGCGTACTTCAACGTCTCGGGGGCAACTGAATTGCCGGAAGTGGACATCCTATTCGGACACCAAGTACTCAACCCCAAGCTGGCTCGCTCTGCAGTAGAGAGTGGAGCAAAAGGTTTAGTCTTGGCTGGTATGGGTGCTGGAGGCTGGACATCGGCGGGAACAAATGAGATTGAGAAGTTGGTTGAGGAATACGGCACGCAAGTCGTGGTTTCCAGCAGGACAATGGGTGGCTTTGTCCAGACAGACAGCACTGGAAATATGTACGGTGGACAGGACTTGAACCCACAGAAGGCTCGTATAATGCTGCAACTTGCTCTTTATGCAGGATACGGCTCTCAGCAGCTCGCAACATTGTTCGGGTTTGCATCTTGAGAGCAAGTTCAAATCTTGGCAATAGTGGAAGGCTACATAGCAACTCCTAGTCATTGGCGCTTAGAGATAGAATATGTATATATGATCTTTTTTATAGTTACTTGAAGCCCCGAATTGAGATATGTGTGATGATCTTTTCTATACTACGGAGGAGCCATATACTCGTAGCTGCAGTGGCTCACCACCCTTACAATGGCACTGTCAAGAATACCTTGTCTAAAAACTGAACTGTAACACAAATTTTTGTTCGTGCTCAGCTCAGTGAGTGGGATTTGGCCGACAGCAGAACGCCAAGGTTCTGCCAAGACTATGCCAAGACTATGCCGGTGTAAAGAACCCCAAAAGATCATTCCAAGGTTGGAAGGTGCCCAACATCTGGTACAAATGATTGGTCAATACGGATTATCTCCAACCCAGCTTATCAAGAACAGCATTGTGACCTCCCGAAGTCCCGAGGTCGGGATTCTTTTGGTTCAGAAGATTGTCTTATCTATAAGCGCGTTCACTTTCCAATTTATGACACTCAGTGGAGCCGTAAAACAATCTACAACTGAGGGGCTTTTGCGTCACAAATTTAGATCCCAATTCAATGAGCCAATGCTGAGTCAGGTATGATAGAGAGCATCATTAAAAATCTCAGGTACACTAGAGGGCACATTATAGATTTCGTTTTTGAGGTTGTGCTCAGTTTTACTTAGTGATTAAAAAGCGGCAACGGGTGAGCACTAAAACGGAAGGGGAAGCCATGATCTCCACCTAACCCAACTATATATATGTCTGTCTGAGAGAAGGGAAAAAGGCATCTGAATTAACTTTACTACTGTAGTAGCCCTCTCACTCTTCGATCCTATTACAATTTCTATAAACTATGCACAGAAATGGACGCCGTGCCAGCTCAGCATACCTTGTCATGCTGCTGGAAGACCCAACTGCACCAACTTGACGACTATGTGTCGTCTAAATCTGTGTCAACAGAATTGGGGGTTGTAGCTATGGTCTTGGAGGGGATACTGTTTGATGTGTCTGGGATCCCAAAAATCGTTGAAGCTACTTGTCAAGAGAGGACTACGTCGAAGTGCATAACATAGTGGATGTGAAATTGATTGAGTAGAGAGTTATGGAAACTAAGCCACAGAGAGACTATGAAATATGGCACTACTCATGCTAGCCTTTAGAAAAAAATGAGTGATATACTAGAAGCGACGGAGGAAGTTGACAAGCTTAGCGCACGACTGTAATAACGCATAAGGAAATCAGCAGTCGCCGTTTTCTTCTTATCTCGCCGAATGAAATTTCTCCGGTTAAACGCGAATGTAGTCGCGATGTGTGTGGCAAAGCAAATACATCTTGCGTCCTTCTTTACTCGAGAGAATTGAAGGAAAGTGTTAGAGATACTAGAGATCTACGATAAAGATGTAGATGTAACTGGAAATCTCTTAATGCGTGGAGAGAGAGAGAAACTATCTACATGCTAAGACTAAAGTACTAGGAGCAAACAGTGACGGTCACGTGACCTTTTAATACCCCCTACGACTAGCACTATCAGTCGGCAGCATAGTTTAAATAACCCTAATTCTCTATATAAAAACCAGTCTTTAACCTTTAATAACCCCCTATTTATAGTATATAAACCGTAAATTATCCATTTAGCGCGAATTTATAGACTATAAGGCCTATTTAAATAATCTAGCGCTTAAATAGCGTTTTGCTAAGGGGTTTTATTAGTCTATCCGCTGCTATATTAGTAGTTAGGATCTTAATAAATTTAATATTACCGGCGGCAACCTCTTTACGTAACCTATAGAAACGGATAGCGATATGTTTCGTTATTATATAAAATTCTAGATTAAAAGTGAAAGTAATAGCTCTATTATTATCTATATAAATAGGGATTAGCTTCTTAAGAAACCTTTTGATTTTAAGCTCTGTAAGTAACTATATTAACTAGATTACCTCCTATACTATAAGAGACTTAGTAATATACTTTGACTCTGTTATAGAAAGAGTAATATAAAGTTACTTTTTTAATATCTAAGAAATAGCTCTACTAGCTATTTTAAATAAGAAACTAGATATAGAAAGTCCTTTCTTACTATATAGGCTAGCCTAATTAGTATTATAGTATCTATATATAGCTATATTTTATATACTAGGGTAGAAAGAGATTATAAGCTATTTAGTATTAGTAAGGTAGTAAAAGATATATTTTAAGGCTTAAAAATATATATTACTAGGATTCTTAGTATATTTAGCTATCTTAATAAGAGTAAATAAGATATCTAGTCTAGTAGAAACTATTAACTAGATTAGGGTATTAATTTTTATCTAATATTTATATATCTATCCCTTTATTATAGTACCTTTAAAAGGGATTAAAGCTTACTTTTTATCTATAAGTATAATAACTAGCTTATAGTTTTTAAGACTAAAGTAGATAAGAATCTTCTTTAGACTTCCGCAAAGCCCAACTTTGGGCCCAAGGTCCGGGCTCG
>NW_015971452.1:0-1631 GCF_000769745.1 Penicillium expansum
TATAGTTAGAAATTATAGGTAGAAGGTTAAGTACTACTTATAATAGTCTTTATAATAGTACTTATAATAGTATAGTATATAATAGTAATTTCTAATTATAGTTAGAAATCTAGTCTTTAACTAAAGTTAGAAATTATAAGTAAAAGCTTAAGTATTATTTATAGTAGTATTTATAATAGTATAATATATAATAGTAATTTCTAACTAAAGCTAGAAATCTAGTCTTTAACTAAGGTTAGAAACTTAGTTTATAGAATAGTTTAATACTAATTAAACTAAAAACCTTTTACTTAGGGACTAGTATAAGTTAAAATATTTTATAGGAAATAAAGTAATAATAAACTAAGAATAGGCTAGGAGTAGGCTTTTAATAGGCTTTTAGTAGGGTATTTAGGCTTTTTATAGGTTATTAATAGGCTTTATAAGCTTTTTTTAAGCTTTATAGGCTTTTTTTAAGCTAGTCCTACTTATTATAGATAATTTAACTAATTATCTACTAGTATTATTACCCTTTATTTTAAGCTATCGATTATTAATTTAATTAGTTAAGTAATACCTTTAAGTAGTAGAGCTTCTAATAATATATTAACCCTCTTTTATATATTTTTAAAAGCCCTTACTATATTAGGTTTTTTAATTCTATAATATCCTAAAGTTAGTAGTCTAAGTTTATATTATTATAATTTAGAGGTAACTATAAGAACTTACCCTACTTTATACCCTTTAATTACCTAGCTACCCCCTTAATAAGCTAATAGACTTTTAATATATCTATACTAGCTTTTCTTTAACTAAATAACCCTCTCTTACTCTTATAGCTTAAATAATTTAAATATATTAGACTTAATTAGAAAAGGTTATATTTCTTATATAATAGAATAAATTACTAAGAGTAAGTAGAGTAGTAGTTATAAACTAATTATAAATTAAAGGGTAAAATTATATAATACTTAAATTATCTTTTATATATCTAAGAGTACTTTACTTAGGTAGCCTATAGTAGTAATAGTAGCCTAAAGGTTATATATAAGTATTACTCTATAATCCTTAAGTATCCTTATATAGTTAAAAAAGATATAAATAGGAAAGATATATATTATAGTATAATTACTATAACTAGGTATCTTAAGACTTCTACTTATAAAAGGGCTATAAGTAGAGATTAGTAATAAAAAGGACTTAATAAGTTTATTTAGTTAATAGTATAAATATCCCTTTAATATAATTTATACTACTAATTAAAATAGGATAATACTACCTAAGAGGTTTTCTCTAAGGTAGCTTAAAAGGATAATCTATTATAGTTTCTTATAATTAATTAACTTCCCTTTTACCTTATTAAATATCTAATATTTTAATAGATAATTTTATAAGTATACTTAGCCCTAAGCCCCCTATCTATCCCCTCTACTAATATAGTTCTATATTAACTATCTACTTATATTAAAGAATACTAAGATTTTATACTTAAACTACTTCTAATAGATATAAAAATCTTAATTATATTAGATTATTAGACTTTACTATTTAGATAAGTATTTATAGCTATTACTAGCTATTTTATTAATATTAACTAATCCTACTAAGAGGTACTTCTTAGGTTTAAACCCCTTAAAGGTACTTATACTAGT
>NW_015971451.1:0-1359 GCF_000769745.1 Penicillium expansum
AGATATATATCTTTAATATATATTTCTACTATAATACAGACTAATTACTTCTACTTTACTAAGTACTACTTCCCTACAGTTATATAGTATAAAAAAAGTATAGAACTAAGAGAACTATACTTAAAATATAAGATAATTAAATAACTTTATAATATTTAATAACTTAAATAGTTATAAATTAGTGATTATAATCTAGTAGATAAAATAGATATAAATAACTATATTTTATTAAGAGATATAAGCAGTTTTATCTACCTTAATTAGGCTTAGCGCTCGAAATTTATATATCCGAGGGTCGCTATAGGTCGTAGAGGGTTACCCGCGAGCGACCCTTAGAGGGTCAGGGTCATAAGCGACCCTGACCCTCGGAGGGTTAGGTGGAGGGTCTAAGATCATAGACCACCCGGAGGGTCACTGCTAGGTCTACTAATCCTCTAGGATATTAACTATATCTAAAACCGGCTATACTATTCGAAGGTTAAGTATACTCTATTTAAGAAGCTCTTTAGTTATTAACTAGATCTTTCTTACCTTTATACTCTTAGTTACTAATACTAGTATATGATTCTAAAGAAGTAGTATTAAATAAAGCTTTATCTATACTCTATAAAGGGGAGGTTTCTTAGTTATAACTAGTATAGTTACTACTAGATTTATAATACCTCTACTAAGAAGATTATTATTTCCTAAGATATTATTTTTAATAAAATACTAGTTATTTCTTTACCTAAGTATTTAGATAATCTAGATATAGGTAAGTAGTTCTTAAAGCTAGATTCTTAATATATCCCGCTTAAATTTATTAACCTACTAATACCGGCTATTCTTATTAAATATTTTAATACCTACTAAACCCCTCCCCCTACTAAACCGATTAAATAAATAAATAATAGTTATAATACTAGAGTAGAGGTATAAATTAAGATAGGACTAAAAGAAATCCTAAGGGAGAACCCTATTATTATAGATACCTAAGATAATCCCTTATAGATTAGTAATCTACTAGATTAAGATCTAGTATTACTAGTTCCTTTATTATTACTAAACCTAGTTTATAAAGTAATTTAACTACCTAATTAAGAGTATATTACTCTCTAAGAACTACTAACTTAAGGTCTTTATTATTTATTAAAGATCTAGAAACCTAGCTACGCTATACTTAAGTATCTTACTATTTATAATATAATAGATTCCTATATAATAGCTCTTTTTACTTTAAATAAAGTTATACTCTTAGTATTCTCTGCTATATATAATAAGGATAAGTAGGTTTCCTAGCCTAATAAGCTTACTNATAAGGATAAGTAGGTTTCCTAGCCTAATAAGCTTACTCCTAAAGATATTAGCTATATACCTAAT
>NW_015971450.1:0-3310 GCF_000769745.1 Penicillium expansum
AATACTAGCTATTAATACTAGTTAAATATAGTCTCTATTTATAAAAACTAATCTTATAACTATAACCTATAATATATCTTTAGTAATTTTATTACTTCTAAAGGATATTATATTAGAAATAATTGCGTTTAAAGCTAATAATAGGTCTTATCTAATATTACTTTAATTAATAAGAAAAAGAAGGATAAAAAGAAGAAAGACTCTAAAAAGGACTCTAAAGACTCTAAAGATTAGGTCTAGTATCCCTTTTATAAAAGAGAAACTATTTATAAACTAATTAACTATTTCTTAAATCCTAAGAATAAAAAGGATTTAAAACCTAAATCTACTAATAAAGCTAATACTAAACCTACTACTATAAATATAATATTATTATTACCTAATAACTTCTAGGTATCTACTACCTATATTAATATTAACTCTATATTAACTACTATTTTATTAAATAATACTTTAGATCTTAATATATAGATATTAGATTTAGGCTACTTAGCCTATATAACGCTTTACTAAAGTATATTTTATACTTTTACTACTAAGACCTTACTTATTTATTTAGCTACTAATAAAACTTTTTATATAGAAGGCTATAGTAATATTATTATTAACTTTACTAAGTTTAACTATAGTATTAATAATTAAGATACTATTAAGTAAATTTATATAAAAGGTATTATACTTTAGAAGGTTTAATATATATTAAGCTTAAAGTATAGTCTTATTTTAATAAGATAGCTTACTAAAATAGATATTATAATAATTACTTTCTTTAAAGATTATACTAAATTAAAATCTATAATTACTAAAAAGATTAAAAGTTATACTACTATTAGTAATAACTAGTACTAGTTATATATATATAAGAATACTTAAATTTCTTATCTCTATAGTCTTATAGAAACTAATTATCTTATACTAAGTATCTCTATAATAAAGAATATTACTAATTTACTAAAGGATAATAATCTTTTTATTTTAGCCTTTAAGGTTAATAAACTAATCTCTATCTTAATAGATCTTACTTATTATTATATCTATTATATTAATAAATCTTAAGTTAAGAAAACCTAGGACTATATAGATAGCTTAATAATTAAGAAGAAATTAGCTTTAATTTAGCTTTATATACTATATATTATTAATAAAGGTTATACTCTACCTTTTAGTAAGAATAAATTAATTTATACTAATCTTAATAACCTAATTTATATAGATATATAAAGCCTTATTAGTATTATATTAATTAATAGCTATAACTACTATATTATATTTATAGATAATACTTCTTATTTTTACTAGGTATTCTTAATTAAGTACTACTCTAAAGTACTAAAAAAGTTTATCTAAGTTAAATAATAGCTAAAGACCTAGCTAAATTTAATAGTAAAATATATCTTTAGTAATAATATTAAGGAATATAAACCCCTTTATAAATATATTATTATAAAAGGAGTAGTATAGGATCTAGTTCTACCTTATATACTATATCTTAATAGTATACTAAAGATTAAAAATAAGTACTTATTTAAACTAATAGTTACTATTATATTAAAGTATAAACTACTAAAATACTTATAAGGACTAATCTTCTAAGGTATTAACTATACCTAAAACTAGCTATACTATTTAAAAGTTAAGTATACTCTATTTAAAAAGCTCTTTAATTATTAACTAGATCTTTCTTACCTTTATACTCTTAGTTACTAATACTAGTATATAATTCTAAAGGAGTAGTATTAAATAAAGCTTTATCTATATTTTATAAAGAGAAGGTTTCTTAGTTATAATTAGTATAGTTACTACTAGATTTATAATACCTCTACTAAAAAGATTATTATTTCCTAAGATATTATTTTTAATAAAATACTAGCTATTTCTTTACTTAAGTATTTAGATAATCTAGATATAGGTAAGTAGTTCTTAAAGCTAGATTCTTAGTATATCCTACTTAAATTTATTAACCTACTAATACTAGCTATTTTTACTAAATATTTTAATACTTATTAAACCCCTCCCCCTATTAAACTAATTAAGTAAATAAGTAATAGTTATAATACTAGAGTAGAGGTATAAATTAAGATAAGGCTAAAGGAAATCCTAAAGGAGGACCCTATTATTATAAATACCTAAGATAATCCCTTATAGATTAGTAATCTATTAGATTAAGATCTAATATTACTAGTTCCTTTATTATTACTAAACCTAGTTTATAAAGTAATTTAACTACTTAGTTAAGAGTAGGTTACTCTTTAAGAACTATTAACTTAAGGTCTTTATTATTTATTAAGGATCTAGAAACCTAACTACGCTATACTTAAGTATCTTACTATTTATAGTATAATAGATTCCTATATAATAGCTCTTTTTACTTTAAATAAAGTTATATTCTTAGTATTCTCTATTATATATAGTAAAGATAAGTAGGTTTCTTAGCCTAGTAAGCTTACTAGACTTCTGTAAAGCCCAACTTTAGGCCCAAGGTCTGGGCTCGAAACCTAACCTGTAACGAGCTAGGGGTCGAACTTTTTAAGCTCGACCCGGACCCTAGCTCGAAGGGGGGGGCTTATCGGGCCCCCCCCCTGGGCTTGAAATTATATAAAACTATAGTCTTAGTGTTTATAAAGTAGCTGAATTACCTAAATAAATAACTATCTTTTACTTATATTTTAGTTTATATATATAATTCTCCTCTATTATTATAATTAAGACTAGGAAATATTTAGAAATTCTAGTTAATAGATATATATCCTTAATATATTAGTATAATAACTATATTGATAAAATACTAATTTTTTTTTATATATAAGCTATATCTAGACCTAAGTCTTCTACCTTTATAAACTATAATTATTAACTAGTATAAATTGTTTAAACTACCTATTCTTATTTTAAAAAAAGGACTTAGAGATATAACTATCTATATATTATTATTACTACCTTTATATACCTATATAGTTCTAAGTATTCTATATTTAGGTATATAGATTACTTTATAAACTAAATTAAGTAATACTAATATAGAAATATATATTTTAGAGTTTTTAGGGTTTTATCCTTTATCTATATTTTAAACTATATTAAGCTTCTATACTTTAGATTATATACTATATCCTACTTAGTCCTTAATATTATTAAATATTATTAAGTAAGTATAATTTCTAATTATAGTTAGAAATTATAGGTAGAAGGTTAAGTACTACTTATAATAATCTTTATAGTAGTACTTATAATAGTATAGTATATAATAGTAATTTCTAACTNATCTTTATAGTAGTACTTATAATAGTATAGTATATAATAGTAATTTCTA
>NW_015971449.1:0-9775 GCF_000769745.1 Penicillium expansum
GTCTTCACTATCATCTTTGCTATATTCACCATCTGTTTCATCGTATCCGTCATCATTTTCTTTGTCAGTATCTCCGCCATATCCCCCCTCCTCCCCATCATCGTATTGGTCACTGTATTCATTCCCGTCGTCGTAGTAACCATTCTGGACAGCCTCCTCCTCCTCTTCCGCCTCCTCCTCATAATCAATACCGGAATATTCGTCGTCATCTTCCTCTAAATTCTCATCATCTTCCTCGTCCTCGAAAAGGTCACTTTGAGCGTTCGAAACTCTTTTATTCTGATTGCCGTCTGTGTTCGAACGACCTGTATATCCGTTAATAATTGTAGTAAGGTTAGCCGTGAAGCAAGTCGTACCAATTCGTTCACGATGAAAATCCAAAAACACCTCCCATTCGATGTTCCAAGACTTAGGCAAATTGCCTAGTCGGATACATTTTTCAAGGTTGTGCTTAGCATGGGAAAACAGTTTGGTGTCTTTGCTCCCTGCAAAGGCTGTTGAAGCTTGACTTAGCTGCTCGGCAGCTGCCTTGAAGGCAGCAATATCAATGCATCCATTTGCCTTAGGGATCTTATGTCTGATGTTCTTTGCTCGAATCTGGCTATTTACAGAGTGAAGCTGAATGGAGGCCTGATGCTTTTCGTTGGAGCGACCCCAAAGGATAGAAGCAATGAGTGGCTCTGCGATATCATACTCCTCAGTATACTGGGGTGGTCGCAATTTAGGCTTGGCAGCAAGCCTGGGAGCAGGTCCGGGTTTGGGGGCAGGTTTCAAAGAAAGCTTCATGGTCCACAGAAGACTATAACGAAATTTTTCAAATGAAGTCCTTTTTTAGGGTTATACTTTGTCAAAGGCATTTGATAGTCTTATATGTGGCACAAATATACCAAAGCTTTTAACACCCTATCTTGCCTTGGATCAATTTTAGCTTTGTACATATTACCATTGTACATATTACCTTTGTACATTGTTACTTTGTATATTATTACTTTGTATATTATTACCTTTGTACATTGTTACCTTTGTACATCATTACCTAATTACCTACGTCACGTGGCCTTAGACTATATTTTGAGACACTGTTAGGATCGCATCGTTTCTATTGGGCAGTACTAACTAGCTATATGCAGTGTTAATTATATAATATGCCAAGCCGTCGCTTGCTCCAATATAAACCCTGTGCATTCAGTAAGCTTCGGTAGAAGCGAACGCCCAACATGCCGGCTTGGTCCAGTGCCAAGCCCTGATTGCCTGAGGCATAAATAGCATGCAAACCCTGCAAACCTCTTGAGATCACACTTATGTAGCAGCAGGAGCACGTGCCCGCTGCTAACTAACTACATAGTCCACTAACACCAACCCCTCCAAAATGATAGCTCGTTAAGCGATATAGTTGTACTGCTTTCCCTTCTCTATTTTTGATTTCAATAAAATATGGTAAATCTGATCAAATTCAAGTTCTAGCAGATGCCCGGCCTGTTAGTCATATTACAGTAGAATTCGAAATCAGTTTTAACTCTAAACTCTTACTTTTTATGTCCCGGACCCTAAGTGGAGACACGCTAATCTAATTTTAGCTCTTCCCCTGTTAATCCATGTAGGGCTGTATTGTATTCACTGGTAACCACAATGAGTCATTGTTATAGTACCGTAATTTCTTGTAGAAACCGATGGAATCCATCGTGCAAACAGATCAAACAGAAGAGAATCCTAACAATCTGGCAAGATCTTCTTTCATTCTCTCATATCTTGCTTGGGCTATTTGTCGCGCGCAGCCTTCGCCCACACTCTTTTGTATCCAAAAGAAGGCTATAGTGACGGCATAGAGAACTTATCTTAGTACGCAACTTATTTCTCTATAGCTCTGGCTTCTACTATCTACTGCCGTTCTCATTCGTTACTAAGTCTTAAGGAAATCCGGTACTTGGGGAAGCTGACATGGACCCTCCTAGGACTGCCATCGTACTGTAGAGATGACACAGAGCCTATATTATGACGATTTTATCCCTCATCCCGAAGATCCTGCAACATGGGAAAACAACTCACAATACGCTCCAACACCTGGATATTGCGGTAGTCCTAATGCAACACGGTTTAACTACAGTCCTTCCCCCTCTGTTATGCTAGAAGAACAGTTATGGTTGGATATTCTTAGGCTGCTCCAGTTGTCTGAATGGGAAGAAGGAAGAGTATACGATAAGGACCCGCCGACCTATATATACTACCGTATAGAGTGGTGTGTTACAGTTAACAATCGAGAGGTATTAAAGGACACGGAGGAAGATCTTGTTTTGGCCCCTAGTGCCTTTTGGTAGCTGTTCTTGGAAAAGAAATTAGAGAAAGTTCTTCGACGAAAAATTGCCCGTTATTGTTAGGTGAGAGCTGATGATACTGCGATTGTCGTTTCAGTGAACGACCGAACCTAGCGCAATTTGACTAAACGATTTGATGATACCGAAATCATTTGGGCCGCTATCGAGAAGCAGCTTCGGATGTGGTCAGGTCTATTCTCCCGGGGTAAAGAGCTTACGTTGAAGATTAGTTTTAATTACGTAGACGACTGTCACTCTCCTCTAGCTGCTGGTCGGAAAGGGGAGAAAAGAGGAAAAGCCTCTGTTACGAAGAGAATGCTCGATGAGAGAGCCGCTTAGATTGATGCTGAGTAGGATGCTTCTAGAGAAAGACCTATCTGGCGCAGCGTCTATAACCTGATGCGATGCGCATCCTCGACTTGCCTATTAGGCCTATATTATTGGGTGGATCCAATGGGAAAAAAGCATTACTAACTGAAGACTTATTATCTGAAGCGGCTTGTTACCTACGTCGAAAAAGGTGGGGTGTTAGACGGGCACAAGGATATGCCAGAAATAGTATGCGAAGAATTATATATGGAAGAGCAACAGAGATAGGGAAAGAACAATCGCAAAGGAGGATATGTGATAGGAAATAGAGCACTATATCCTGCTATCAACATTAATGTCCTGCCCTCGTATTCTTCTACCTCTGCGGCTACACAGGTTTCTGCTGACTTCCAGTCTATGCAATCTCTAGGCCCGCTTGAGATCCCTGGACCTAGGGATGAAGCGGTTAAGGAATATGGTGAATGGCAGGTGTTAAATGTCACTGATGACACTCTCAAGGCTGCATTTCGAGAGATCTGTGATATGATGATCGACAATGGTCTTGATCTTGAGCAGGTCTATAAGGATTAAGACCCGGAATTCTTTATCGAAAAGGGTATAAAGATAGGTATTGCTCGACGGTTTGTAGAAGACATTCGGCGCTGGGTCGAGAATGTGAAGAAAGCAATCCCTATATATAATATAATTTAGTAACTACCTGCTTTGGCGTTGGAGTATATGGCGTTTAGGAGATTTACTTTAGCATAGTGCTGTTGACTGTAGGTTTAATTAATATACTACTGGTTTCACGAGTGTTGATTTGTGTAGTTGGAATTGTTGTTTAGAGGCTATAGTAATATATACTATAATTTAAGCTAGGAAAAAAAGTAGCTGAATTCGTTGAACTTTTTACCCATCATTTCCACGTACCATTACTATAGCGTTTTTGATAGACTTGGGCCGGATCTCCACCAGAGGTGGGGCTGGGTTACACTGATATTGTGGGGATGGCTATTAGAATACTGAGTAGTCTACGGTTTCCGCAGTAATGTGAGATGATACTGTGTAACTACGGGTTCAGAAAAGCTGGCAGAATTGTATAACATTTACTGCTAAACTTGTTTTAGAAGAAGCTCTAAATTCCCGGCACTATATACAGCTTTTCTTCGGTCGTGTTGGCCTTCGCTTGTTAGTTGAGGTTAATGCTTTGTTGGTGACTCAAGTTTTTAAGCTTAGCTTTCCTGCGAATTCCCTCAGAATATATCTGAAGGCCCTATAAATATGTACTGCACTATATGTATCAAATTTACACAGAATGGGAGATGTAAAAAATAAGCCCTAGTACTCTAGGCGGCGGTCCGAACTCTTATAGATACTGTATTTCTCATTCTTAACGTAACGTGGTTACCAGTATATGTAGTCTAAGTATTAACCTAAATGCTTTATTTATCCGACGATTTATTCTCTCTTTCCTGTTATAGAATATGACTAGTATATTGTCCTTGTTTATCGTGGTAGATATGAGCTGTTTAAGCTTTGTTGTTTTTGAATTGTTCCTTTGTTGTAAACAAAGCTGTAGTATGCGGAGTGAGATTGGTATGGCTTGTGTGCGATGGATTCCTGTAATGGTAAGATTTCTGGAAGATAGTAACTTCCTATTGCACTTAATATATAGAATAACTACTGGTTCTCTAAGTATCTAATATCTGGAGTGCGTAGCCACCTAGGAAGGTTAAAAAGAATAGGGTGGATGGCATAAAATCGAATCGACTTAAAAATCAGAAAAGTGGAGCTATATAAATAAATCGAATCGACTATTATCCTATTTACCGCTATTAGATAGAGAAAGGAGGGGCAGCGCTCGTTCCAAGGGGGGGGGGGGTTGGAAGCCGGCATTACGTGATCGACCTCGCCTCTACCCCTTAACAAGCCAAGATAGCTTAACAATAGCTGTTGCGCGATTACGTAATCTATATGTGAGGCCTTAATTCTCTCCCTCCCACTCCCTCCCTCTCTCTCTGTCTCTGTCTCTGTCTCTATCTGTGATTCAGAATCTTCGAGGAACCTTTATAAGCGATATCAGCAACTCTTCTTATACTTGGGACGAAATGAGTTAGGCTACTCCGGTGCGGATAGTCCTTCTATATCGCGAATAACCTTTTCAAAAGCCTACAGCAATCATCGACGCTTTCTTTACATAGCGAGGTATTTAACCCCTCCGAGAAGACTACTATACACATATATACAGTGATCCTCGATCTTCTTAGTTATATCTCGTTCTCAATCTCCACTGTAAAATATATCTAAATATCGATCTTAGTAATTTAGACCTTGAAGTCTTCAAAGTCTCAGGAATTGATCTATTATGCGTTACCCTCTTCTATAACCTAACTAAGCTAACAGTATTTAGTACATTTCAGGATCTCAGAGACGTAGCTCGCAAGTAGGTTCGCCAACGATCTACTTCTCTGGGTTGGGGGGAAGGTACCCACTCTAGTCAGAGGAATTAGTTAGTGTTGTACCAGCACAGGGAGGACAGTATCCCGCTATATCCATATCTTGCACATCGAGATCCAACAGGAGGTCTCTCAGAAACCCTAAGGGAGGTATGTATGGGTTATTTGCAGTGCTTCTTACGGGTGTACAAAAGATAATGTGATCTCGATTCATATATTTAGGAACACGCGTATAAGCTGCGTATGTCTTGCAAGCCCATTCACACATTGCATGAGAGTGAAAGAAGTCGGTTAATATTGAATATCGCAGAGAGGACCTTCACACAAAGCGGATTGTGATACGAGAGATATAGTCTTGAAAGGGAAGGCGGCTCGAAGAGGAGACAATCTGTATTTATAGAATCAATAGTCTGTTCTACAGCTCTAAACACCATTCAAAAAGATAACTTACTTCGTCCTTGGTTATAATAGTTACGGGCTAAAGGGGCAGCGCGATCGACGGAATAATTAAGAGGCTTAGCCCCTGGAACACGAAGGCTTCCGCGGGTCTGTTTGATCGAATTTGTGATGGTATGATACTGCTTCGATGAGGGGGCAACGGAAGTGGATATTACCCCTATAGTAAGACTTGTGTAGTTCAGAATCTTGTATTTCGGATATATAGATATCTCCTGTCGAATAAAGAGTATAAATAATACTTTATAAGCAGACAAACTAGATTTGTATCCGTAAGGAGCAAAGTTACTGAGAACCAATAGTATACCTAAGTTTACCGCTGTTGGCTAAGCTTTCAATATAGCTACGTATCCTTACGAACTGCTTATAGGTATTGGCTAATAGCTGGGCTGCATTTGCAGGAGCTATGTAGGAGCAATCACATTAGGCGTTTGTTGATAGTTCAGCGTCTCTGAGCCGACTGAGACCGAAGCACAATTATCAGGACCTACATATAGGCGGTGGAGTGAGTCGGCCTAATTTTCTTTCCGTTGGGCCTATAAATGCGTAGCGTCTTAGCTGGCCTAGCAAATATCGTACGTAGCTTGTTATTGGGTACC
The DNA here is from genome assembly GCF_000769745.1 of Penicillium expansum. Lineage (NCBI taxonomy): Eukaryota > Fungi > Ascomycota > Eurotiomycetes > Eurotiales > Aspergillaceae > Penicillium > Penicillium expansum. The sequence continues at coordinate 6,133 of NW_015971449.1, forward strand.
TTGATTTAAGTGGACTTTTAAAAGGACCTAACTTACTACCTATTTATAGTTCCTATCATTTATAAAAGCTAATGATTGCTTTGTATCCTCTGATATAGACCGATCATTCACTTTGACTTTCTACTCAATAGTATACCGAATAAAGCTTACAGGAAGCTCGTCATCTAGCCTATTTACTTCCCACTCGGAGAGCTGAAGTAGCTTATTAGCTTCCGGTAGGGTTAAAAGTAAGGGCTCGGAGCCGTCCTAGGGGTAACGGTTCAGTGTGGGTCAGAGGCAATCTAACTATATTAGGCATAGCATTATACAAAACAAAGTTCAGCAAAGAATTAAAGAGAGTATAGAGATGAAATTGATTTCGAGCGCGTCTGTAAGCGTAGTTTCAAGAGAATAGTAACAAGTAGTTATTTTTCTAGATGTAGACACAGCTTAGGAGATAAGTAGGATATTCGTTTATATGTTCTTCTTGGGATTATATAACTCTGCATTTAGACAGCTATATTATATGAGGTTTTTTTTTAGATCTGATATTGTGTACCAATCAGTGGTGTGATCTTGTGAGGATATATAAGCCCGATATATATTTTGGTCGTATACCAGCGACCAATTATTTGCCGCCGGGAAGTTACTAGGCTTTTTTTAAACCATATTATTGGCTGTTATATGTAGGTTGTTGCTATATTATTATTTTCCCGGGCGCGTAGGACATCCGATCACATAATCTGGACTGATTAGTTACATAAAAACCTAAGTTAATAGGTTGGTAGCTCTTTAAACTGTTCGTAGGCTAGCCACCTTTCGACACATTCTTAATAACGCCCGCAATCCTTATTAGCCAAATGCGAGAGATGGCAACCGATGAACTACCTAAAAGATGGCAACATAAATGGAATACGATGAACACAGGGGACGTCATAGCTACAGAAAGCACTAGTCCTAACTTGCAGGAATGGCTAGAAGAAGTATACTTTAATAGCCCGCTGAGTCCCGATCTCACACGAGAGGATATAGTAAGGCTGGGACGAATCGTTGGAAGATTATTACATTTTGAGCCGTCTGCAAGAGCGTCAGCGAAACAAGTTCTTGATGACCCTTGGTTTAATAAGTGACCCTATAACAAATAGTCATTACAATATGAAGGCGCGTGTGAAATTTGTCTTCATTTAATTGAATTATACTATACCTAGCAATTTTCTGAGGCTTCTTCGATTTTTAAGCCTGCGTGCCAAAAATGACCTCTAGCACTCTCTTCTTTTACACCGACCACATTAATACACCATCCAAGAAAGGCATCAAAGCCTTGATCGGGGTCTACTTTATAATAGCCCTAGTTGCGTTTAATAAAGGCTTTGAGCTTAGCGAAAAACTCTTCAATCAGATTTAAGTCCGGCGAGTAGGGTGGCAGATAGACTAATTTTACACCTATATCCACACACATCTACGTCATTCTCTCTGAGTGATGAAATGAGGCGTTATCTATAACTAGAACGGATTTAGGTTCAGGCTATCTTCCGCAGTGCTGAAGAAGCTGCGCTATGAAGTCCTCGAACACGGTGGTATCTGTGGACCCGCGGAAGACACGCGAGAAAACGATTCCATCCTAGGAATACGCAGGCAGTATCTAGTATCGCTGGTCGCGGTGAAATTGTGATACTTACATAGGGGACATACCAAGTAGTGACCAGCCTATGCGCCTGAACCTAACCCTTTTATCACATCCGGATTTATCTACGTAAACCAGCTAATACGACTGATAATCCGATAAATTATGCAGATACCATTCTCGCAAATCGGCATTCTGCTCCCTCGCTTGCTGCTGAGTGCTCTTTTTAGACCAACTGTTGGCAATAAGGGCTTGTCTGATACTGGAGGTTATAACTAGGGTACGGAATTCATCCCAGAGGAAAACAGCTATTTCATCGAGGTATAAACCGGGCTTTTCAGACAGGTGTTTGCAGAGGGCTTCGATCATTAGTGGCGTTACAGTCCGTTTCCGTCCTATTCGAGTTGGTGGTGTATGCACACTTCTAAATTGCCGCAAGTTTGCGCGAATATTTATAATCGTAGCCTGGCTGCATTCTGCTTCTTTAGCTATTTTAGATGTGCTAAGTGACTGGCTCTCTATCATGTCGCGGATGAGATGCAGCTTGGATGGTGGAAGTCTCGGAGCCATTTTGTGAGGTCGTATGACGTTCTAGAGATAGTCGGGTGAAGATGCCTCCTGCTTGAGGTGGGCGGTATGGCAGAGAATTACCATTGTATGGCATTTACGAGTAAGATACACAAGACAGGGTCCTACCTTCGTCATGTAAAATACAATGTCTATTCTTGGAAATCACGGATCTACCACTATTCCAAATGTGGACTAGCGTGTTTCAGATTAGGGTTCGCGAATCAAGTCGTAAGAGTATGGAGTTAAAACTGATTTCGAATTCTACTGTAGAATTGTGATTCATACTAGTGCTGCAACAGATGGCGAGTTCCAGAGGTACTCCAGATCTGCCCTGTCGATCACAAAGCATGGCAGCACCCTAGGTTCCATGTTCTAAGGGCATTACCGCGGACGACTACAGAGATGCCCGAGGAACGGAGAAGATTTTGATCAAAAAGCCCTAAGCAGGAACTTGGTTCAGGAAAGCTATCTTTAAGATGCACCACACCACCACATGGTGGCACTGGTATTGCCATACGTCATTGGATGTTCCCACGGCAATATATCAACGGCTTTCGAGGACGTACACGATGGTGCGACTATATTCATACGTATTGATCCACCAGCCCGAAGAAGGAGATATATCGACGAATGGTTGTCCTGTTCTAGTCCTTGAAGTCAAAGTAAATTTCAATTTAAGTTCTGACTAATCTTGATCAGCCCATTCATTTCCTTTTATCTACGATTGGACGTGCTCACACGGCGCGCACCTAGGTCCACAATTCCCCTTTCATGTCCTCATTACAATATATAATCAAAGTAATACAATTGAACTTTTGAAACTGAACTAGTCTGAACTTATGACAATTTGTAGCAAACAAAAAGAACGAATGTTTGTACAGACTCAAGGCCGTCCTGGGCCGCCAAGTCGGGCGCTGCGTCGTATCGCCGTAGTGGTACGGTCTATACGGCGGGGGCGACCTCGACCGCGTAATACCTGAGTCGAAATCTCAGGTACGGCCGTGCTTGATTCCGTACTGGGATGGTCAATGTGGTTGTGATTGGAACGGTTAGACTGCGGTGTCTGTCTCTGCTGACCACCCTGCTCGGGGTTAGACTGTGGTGTCGGTCTCTGTGGTGTCGGTCTCTGCTGACCACCCTGGTTAGGTTGGCTGTCTTGGTTGGGGCGGTTGGAGCGGTTGGAGCGGTTAGATTGCGGTGTCTGTCTCTGCTGATCACCCTGATCAGGGTTAGGCTGTGGTGTCGGTCTCTGCGGTGTCTGCCTATGCGGTGTCTGTCTCTGAGGTGTCTGTCTCTGTGGTGTCTGCCTCTGCGGTGTCTGCCTCTGCGGTGTCTGTCTCTGTGGTGTCTGTATCTGTGGTGTCTGTCTCTGTGGTGTCTGTCTCTGTGGTGTCGGTATCTGTGGTGTCTGTCTCTGTGGTGTCGGTCTCTGCTGACCACCCTGCTCGGGGTTAGACTGTGGTGTCGGTC
>NW_015971448.1:0-1604 GCF_000769745.1 Penicillium expansum
AAAACATACAACAGCATGTGTATGACCGTGGTCACCTAGCGCCCACGGTTCGGGCGTGGGCGGCTCGCCGCTCTATTCAGGGCACTCAGGGCAGATATTCACCCACCTGAATATTTTTCACCCGAATATTCAGCCCGCGCAGCAAAAGGTACATTTCTCATCATGACCAAAATGCTACAAGTACCCTTCCTTCCCCCTCCATTTTCATCTTCTCCCCAGCCTCGCTTCGTCACTCCAACCCCTCTTTTTCACCTGCAAGATGCGTACCAAGCATAACCCAACCTTGAAATATATGGCCAATGTGGTGGATTTCGGGGAGCACAGCAACAATGAAATCCAGCGGACAGTGCTTCCACGAACGGAATCTAGTTATAGTGACACGTTACTTATTTTCGATGAGTAAGTCTCAACTGTGGGAGCAGAGAGGCAACTTGCTAAAACGTGCCTCTATCAATAGCTTTGCCACACTACATCCGCAGGCCGTCATTCCGCCTGACATTAGGACTTGCAGGGCTTTCCTCGAATGGGTTTCAAGAGGAATGAACGGTCGGATCGAAGAACGGCCGACAGTCGAGACGATTCAAGGATTCTTTAGAAAATTCGCTACTGGCATGAAGAGAAAAAGAAACTTTGAATTCCCACCAGCCACAAGGACTACAATCAATGAGGTTTGTACTAGCTGCATTTTAAAATAAGTCAGTACTAATACTGGATAGTATATTGTGGGAGAATTAAAGATCAAGATCCCTCTCTCAACCGAGCAAATGAACAAAGATGGCGGTGTATCCCCAAATGATTTGACTATATTGATGACTCAATTATGGTGTCGAGACCACCATGAGTATCGTGGGAACCCTGCCGATCGGGCCAGAGTCCAGCTAAGTGCCGCGATGCTCCTATATTGCTTTACCTCTGCGCGCACAGGGGAGGTTCATGAATCAACCGCTCGGAGACACGGAGCACGGAAGATCGGGGAGGAGAGCAACGATGCTGACTTAGAAGCCCGCGTGATGGCTGCCTGTTATAAGGTATGTTTAAATAAGGAAAAAGAAGCTAATGCTTAAAGCTGACTGTATTAGCATTTTGAGCTCACCATCGAGACTGTGGATGGTATGATGATGCTTGTACTTACCTACGAGCGCGAATTTGTTAAAGGCTATTGGCGAAAGACAAAATGGGAGATCCCAAAGCACGCATTCTACGAAGTATATGCCGAGGATATGCCTATATTTCTAAACTTTTTGACATTCTTTTTGCCGATGGCCGTCGCAGATAAAGCTTTCAGAGATTACGGTTCAGTGAGAGAGATTCTAGATGCTGTCGACTTATATGAGAAAGTCGGTCATTCAGAGGATAAGATTCTTGAGGTGATCTGTGTCCGGGAAGAGATGAGAGATCTGCCGGTTTTTCGGCAATATCTTGAGCACAATGTGGAAAATTGCAAAGGTAGTGCCAGGGGAGCGGATTCCTTTGGCAAGGCCTTGGTGAGTCTAGGCCACAGAAGTGGCTACACGCTGAATATTACTGTTCGGGCGTGTCGAAGATGGGCTTTACAGGAAGCAGGTACGGATTCATTTGATATATAAACCCGCAGGTTAGCTACT
>NW_015971447.1:0-2943 GCF_000769745.1 Penicillium expansum
GCTAATAAAGACTAATTTTATTAAAGGTCTAGCTATTAGGACTAATCTTAAAGCGCTAATCCTTTAGGAGGCCCTTAAACTATAATTTAAGAAAGACTTTACCTTTAAAAATCATATATAGAGAAAGGGCCTAACTAGAAATATTTATATACTTAATAATAATTACTTACTTTTAATTTCTAGGTTATAAAAGTACTCGCCGGTTATAGTATTTACTCCTTATTATAACCTTTATAGTTACTATTAACCCTATTACGAAACTAGTCTTATTAAAATTATAAATATTATTAGGGTCGATTCTAAATTAAATAATTATTTTTTAAACTAGATCAAACTACTCCCTAATAATTTTAGGGTCTTTATATTTTATATATTTATAGTTATACTATTTTAAGAATTAGGAGGAGAGAAGAAGATATCTTTTAATAAAGTTTATAACCTAGTTTTTACTAACTAAAAGAACTAGGGTAGTTCTATACTTTTAAAAAAGAAGATCTACTATTTCTTATACTATAAAGGGCTAGAGGGCTACTCTATATAAATCTATAAAGAGTATCTATTTTTAAAGAGATTCCTTTTTAGTCTTAATAAGTTTATATAAATTAGTATAAGAAATTATATAGTTTTAAATACTACTTAGGTAGCGGTATAAAGAGGTTTCTAGTATTTTAAAATAATATACTATCTTATAAACTAAAGAGATTTCTTACTTTTTAAAAGCCTAGATAGCTAGTAAGATCTAGACCTGGCAGTGACCCTCCGGGTGGTCCATGACCTTGGACCCTCCGAGGGTCCAGCGACCCGCCAAGACCTAAATTTTGACATAAATATATATAAATCATGGTTTATAAGCATATTATTTCCTAATTAGGATAGGTTATGCATGCATAATTTCCTTGGCGGGTCCAGAATCCGGACTTTGGACCCTCCTTAGCGTCTTGGCGGGTCCAAATGGAGGGTCACTGCCAGGTCTAGTAAGATCCTACCCTCTTACTCTATTAAATTTCTAGAGCTTTAGGAGTGAATTAATAGTATAGTAGGTAGTTAAAGAAAAAGGGGTTAAATTAATTAATATATTTTAGGTTAGGTATACTACTCGCTTATATACGCTACTTATATATAAAATATATTAACTAGTTCTTTATCTTTAAGATTAGCTTAGATAATACTAGTTTAAAGTTAGAGATAGAGCTAGATATTTATATTAAAAGCTATATTATAATATATGACTAGGAACCTAAGTATTTAATACCTTAGAAAATATATAGACTGCTATAATAGTAGGCCCTATATAAATTATATATTAAGCTTAATTAGTTATACCCTAGTAAATTATTAAATAATATATTTTACTATTAAGTAGCGTATACTACTAAATAGTATACCCTATCAAAAATATATTAATTAATTTAACCCTTTTTCTTTAACTACCTATTATACCACTAATTCACTCCTAATACTCTAGAAATTTAATAGAATAGGAAGGTAGGATCTTACTAGCTATCTAGGCTTTTAAAAATTAAGAAATCTCTTTAATTTATAAAGTAATATACTATTTTACTATACCTAAAACTATACTCCGCTATTACCTTAATAGTATATAAAACTATATAAATTCTTATACTAATTAGTAATTAGTAATTACTTTAAATTAATTAAAATTAAAGAGAAATCTCTTTAAAAATAGATTCTCTCTATAAATCTATATAGAGTAGCTCCCTAACCCTCTATAATATAAGAAATAGTAGACCTTCTTCTTTAAAAGTATAGAACTACCCTACTTCTTTTAGTTAGCTAAAATTAAGTTATAAAATTTATTAAATAATATCCTCTTCTCTCCTCCTAATTCTTAAAATAGTATAACTATAAGTGAGCAAAATATAAAGACCTAAAAATTATTAAGGAGTAGTTTAATCTAGTTTAAAAGATAATCCTTTAATTTAGAATCGACCCTAATAATATCTATAACTTTAATAAGACTAGTTTTATAATAGGGTTAATAATAACTATAAAGGTTATAATAAGAAGTAAATACTATAGTTAGTAAGTACTTTTATAATCTAGAAATCGAGAGTAGGTAACTATTATTAAGTATATAAATACTTCTAGCTAGGCCCTTCCTCTATATATAATTTTTAAAGGTAAAGTCTTTCTTAAATCATAGTTTAAAGGCCTCCTAAAGGATTAACGCTTCGAAGTTAATCTTAATAGCTAGACCTCTAATAAAATTAGTCTTTATTAGTTTAAGAAGCTCTTTATTCTTAGTACTTTTTTATATATAAAGGGGAGGGTATTAGCTTTTAATACTTAATAGCTATAGAAGTTATTTAATACCTAAATTTAATAAAATTTATAAGTAAAATAAGGTAATACTAATCTATATACTAGCGTATTTATCTTATCTTTTATAACCTCTTAATATAGGTTATTTTACAATATTAAAACGATTATATAGTTAGATAGTTAAATCAAAAATATAGGTCGGGATAAATTATATTAATAAACTTAACTTCCTTAAAGTATACCCTCTTATATAAATTAAAGCTTTTAAATTAGAGATAATTAAAAATAGCTTCTTAGCTACTAGTTTAGTACCATTTAGACCTAACCAAGTGATTTCAAAGCTTAATATCCGGCTTTAAACCCTAACCCCCCCTACTAGCCGGGGTAGTAAATTAAGCTAGAATTTTACCCTAAAAACCCCTATTATAGAGAAAGACCTACGTCGATAGGCTTTATTAATCAAAGCTTTACTTCGTATAAGATCTTAAAGCCTACCTAGCCTATCAGATTATATATTAAACTAGCTTATAAAAGGCTTCTGTCTTACAATGTAAGGCGCTATCTTACTCGCTAAAGAAAACAAGGAATTACGTACCGCTAACGAGAAGCAGAAGCAAAAGCGTACTCGATCCCGAAGGTAGATACCTAGTAAAGAAGGCC
>NW_015971446.1:0-2395 GCF_000769745.1 Penicillium expansum
AGTAATAGGTCTATATACTTTAGGTTCCTTCCTTTATTTATTTAGCCCTTTTACCTAATTAGGTAACGCTAGTAAGATATAGCGAACTACTAGGAATAGCCTAAAATAGCTTATAAAAGCCTAAAACAGACTCCTAAGCTTCTAAAATAGTCTATAAAAGGCTTTCTTTAGTCCTTTATATATAATAAAGTATATAAAATAGGATTATACCCCTTATTCTTTAAAAGATAAAGGAAATATTTATAAAAATAGTAGGTAGTAAGATTTTAAGAAGTAATCCCTTTCTTAGTACTTTATAAAGTTTATTTAAGGTTTATTTAAGAGTATTATAAATAAGGAAGTAGCTAAACCTTATAGTAACTAGGATATTTATATCCCTACCTAACTCCTTAGAACCTTATATTATCTTTATATAAGTACTATAAATAAGCCTCTTAATATCTCCTATAACTTTATTTATTCTTACTTTTCTTCTTTTACCTTTATAACCTCCTATCCCTACTATTAATATACTACTTTATAGGTAGTTTTCTATTAATTTTAGTAGGGTTTTATTAGTTTTAAGGTTCTTAGACTTAGTATATAGCTTAGTTTAGCCTATTCTAGACTAATAAGGCCTTTTTAACCTATATCTTAGGTATATACTAATATTTTCTTAGGTCTATAGCTTTTTTTTCTTTTCTTTTTTTTTTTTTTCTTATATTATATTTAACTACCTAACCCTAACCTAGTCTTATAAGCCTATATCCCTATAAGTACCCTTTTATTCTAGTCTATCCTAGTCTTATAGGCCTAAAACTAATATTTTTCTAAGCCTTAGATTTATTCTTAGATAGCTATTATTTATTCCCTTTTATATATTCCTTCCCTATTAGGCCTAGCTATATACCTAGTCCTAATATCTTTATATATTAGTAGTTTAGGTTCTAATTATAATAGTCCTAGTATATTTAAGTAGGATTTTATAGTTTTTAATTTAGATAAGGCTAAGTTATTAGCTATAGCCTTTAGTAGTAATAGTAATAGTAGTAATAGGGGTAATAGGGCCTTTATTAATCTAAATATACCTATTCTTAATCCTACTATTAAGGCTACTAGTAATATACCCCTACCTCTTATAACTATCCTTAATCTTATAGCCTTAAAGGTAGCTATTCCTAATCTTATAAGTCTGACCCCCCTTATATATATTCTTACCCTTAGTGATTTAGGCCTAGCTATTAGTATATAGACTACTACTAACTAGCTAGTTTATAAGATAAGCTAAGTTTCTAATAGTATATAATATTTTTAACTTACTTTAGGTTTTATTACTAACTATTTATAGCTACTTACTTTAATATAGCTATTAATAACCTATCTTTTCTTACTAAAATAGACTATTTAGGTATTAACCCCTAGTTTACCTAGTTAATTCCTACTTATACTACTATTAATTAATATCTAACCTATTCTAATTCTTCCTATATAGCTTATACTAGCCTTTTTCTTTATATTATAATTAGTTAGATATATAACTATTAGGCCTTAATTAGAGATAAATATACTACTTATACTAATAGAAATAGTCTATTTTTATACTATTAGGTCCTATTTATTCTAATTAGGATATAATTAACTATCTAATAGGGTTAGGTTTATATAAGTTATAGTTTCTCTTCTATAGGTAATAAATATTTATTCTAACCTAATATAGAAATAAGTAATCCTCCCTATTAGCTAATTAATCTTATTTAGGCTAAAAACCTTTTTAACCCTTCTTTATAACTTCTAAAAGCTACTATTTATTCTACTATAGCCCTTATCCCTAAAAAGAAGGATAAAGGAAAGGGTTAGGCTAAGCCTATTATAGCCCTTAAGGTTATTAAAGGGGCTATAGCTCCTAGTAGTCTTATTATAGGCCCTACTATCCCTATTATAGCTCTTATTACCTTTAATATAAAGTATAAAGGTAATACTACTAGTCTAGGCCTTTCTAAATAAGTCTAAAAAGAGGCTATTATAACTACTAATAAGACTAAGAAATATAACCTTATACTTATATATAATAATATAAACCTAAAGTTTAGCCCTAACTTTAATATATATTAGTACTATATACCCTTTAAAATACCTATTATTACTTATTTATAAGATAAAGATAAAGCTATATAGACTTATAAGGAGATAAAAAAGGTTTATAAATAAGTTAATTATAATATATATCTTATAAAAAAGGTCCTTATTAAGAAGGTTAGTATAGTTAATTTAGACCTAGAAAGGGATAATAATAATAATAATAATAATAATAAGTTAGAGAGTTCTAGGGGTATATTTACTAGGCTTAAATGATTTTATAATAGTATATAATTAGTAGCTATATATAAGGGTAGAGTTTTAGTTCTTTTCTTTTTTA
>NW_015971461.1:0-1838 GCF_000769745.1 Penicillium expansum
AGCTATATTTCTCTTCTTTTATTTTTAACTTATTATATATACTCTGAATTATATTTTTTAACTGTAGTTAGAAAATTACTTCTAAAAGGTAGGTATATATATTATTATTTCTAACTGTGGTTAGAAAATTACTTCTAGGAGGTAGGTATATATATTATTATTTCTAACTATAGTTAGAAAATTACTTCTAAAAGGTAGGTATTTATATTATTATTTCTGACTATAATTAGAAAAGCCCTTTTAGGGGGGTAGATATATATATTATTATCTCTAATTATAGTTAGAAAAGCCCTTTTAGGGGGGTATAGGTATATATATTATTATCTCTAATTGTAATTAGAAAAGTTCTTCTAGGAGGGTAAATAAAATATTTTTAAGGGATCTTCTAGGGAAGTAGGTTATAAATAGGTCCTTTTAGGTTTTAATAGGTTATAAATAGGTTCTTTTAGGTTTTAATAGGTTATAAATAAGTTCTCTTAGGTTTTAATAGGTTATAAATAGGTTCTTTTAGATTTTAATAGGTCTTATTAGGTCTTATTAGGTTCTTTTAGGTTAGATTTATTTAAATAGAGCTTATATAGTTAATTAAATAATATTATAGTTTATACCTTTTAATCTATCTACTTTACTATAGGACTAAGGTATTTACTATTTATATACCTTTCTCTTATAAGTATATACTCTCTCTACCTTTCCCCTTTACCTTTATAGTATTCCCCTTTTCGGTTATAATATCTTAAAGCTAATATTCTAACTTTTTACCTACTCTTTATAATATAGATATAGATAACCTTAGCTATCTTATACCCTTTTTTTAAATTCTAACCCTATCTAGTAGCTAGCTTATAATTAAGCCTTTTAATATTATTAATATTAACTTCCTTTAGCCCTCTAACCTTCTACTAATTCTATACTCTTTTATTTGTGTTAGCCCTAATCGGAGAAAGGTATATATATTTTATAATAATATAGTATATAAAGAATAGGTTAAGTAGTAGCTATAAACTGACTGAAAAGTAAGATTTCCTAAGATTTAAATTATAATTTAAATATATAGAGTAACTTTAATTAAGTTACCTATACTAAAGATAGTATACTAAAGGTAATATATAAGTGTTACTTAAAGATCCTAGAGTATCCTTATTCTCTATTACCTAGTAGAAAAGGCTATTATAGTATATTAATAATATTAAAGTATTTAAAGATAATAGGCTATTATAAAGCTTAATAGGGAGGGAAAGGAGAAATTACCTAATTCCTTTAAAAAATAGTATCTCCTTACTAGACCTGGCAGTGACCCTCTGGGTAGTCCATGACCTTGGACCCTCTAAGGGTCTAGCGACCCACCAAGACCTAAATTTTGACATAAATATATATAAATCATGGTTTATAAGCATATTATTTCCTAATTAGGATAGGTTATATATATATAATTTCCTTGGCAGGTCCAGAATCTGGACTTTAGACCCTCCTTAGTGTCTTAGTGGGTCCAAATGGAGGGTCACTGCCAGGTCTACTCCTTACCTCTTTATTTAGCTATCTAATTTCCCTAATACTCCTAGATATATAGGATTATAGCTTACTAAAGGCTCCTTTTTTATAATTAGTATAGGAAAAGTATCTTCTCTAATTTCTTACCCTTAATTAACTTCTATTCTACCTTATTAAATATCTAATATTTTATAAGCTATTCTAATTAGCCTACTCTATATTATCTCTCCCTCTAATACCCTCTACTACTATAATATATTATTATTTATATAATATAATTATAGAATAATAGAAATCTATTTTCTAAATACTACCTAATAATATAAAAATCTTAATTATATTAGATT